>NW_013691064.1:0-910 GCF_000517525.1 Limulus polyphemus | reverse complement strand
CACTTCTCCATCTCTACTTATGTCACGTTTGACCTTTTGTTTTATCTTTTCCCAGCAGTCAGTTTCTAAGCAGCTAGAATAAATATAATGAATAAACGTCCACATCCAACCATCTTCACGGACATGTTGAATAAAGGTCCACATCCAACCATCTTCACGGACATGTAAGGAATGTATCCTGAAACAATTAACATCATTTGTGGAGAGTTTTAACCATCTTCACGGACATGTAAGGAATGTATCCTGAAACAGTTAACATCATTTGTGGAGAGTTTTAATTTTCTACCTTCATCACTTCTATTAACAGTGCAAAGTTCACGTACCCTGGCCAGGATTTTGCTGCAATTTTTCACATGAAGTATCCTTGACAATCTAAAACTTTGACATAATCCCTTCCTAACAACGTCTGGTTACTAATGAAAGACCAGTAAACGGCTCCAGCAGTGTAACTTTTGTTTGGTATGGGTTGTTTTGAATTTTGCGCAAAGTTACACGAGGACTATCTGCGCTAATTGTTCCTAATTTAGCAGTGAAAGACTAGAAGGAAGGCAGCTAGTAATTACCACCCACCGCCATCTCTTGGGCTACTCTTTTACCAACGAATAGTCGGTTTGACTGTCACATTATAACGCCTCCACAACCCTCAGATTGCGAGTCGAGCTTCCTAACCACCTTGCCATGCCGGACCAATAACTAGAGTGGATTACCATCTGAAATAAATTACTACAATCCATATTATTACTAATCAAATATAGTAATATGATCCATGTTAATACTGACCAAATACAGTGCTAAGATCCATGTTATTACTGACCAAATAAAGTACTACGATCCATGTTATTACTGACCAATTAAAGTACTACGATCCACGTTATTACTGATCAAATATAGTAATACGATCCATGTTAAT
>NW_013691063.1:0-911 GCF_000517525.1 Limulus polyphemus | reverse complement strand
ACACACACACACACACACACAATTCCTAGTAAAGTAGATAAAAATATTTTTTCCGAGTAATTGTAAACTTCAAGCACAACCTGTATAAGGCTATACGCTCATTAATTTGTAATGGAATAAGGGTGGAGGGATGTACAAGTTTAATTTTAAAATTCCTTTTTGGCATTAAAATGATCTAAGAAAGGACAAATTAGCCTCTTGAGCTTTTAGATTATAATCATTCAACTATAGTGCAATGAATCTTATTTAGTCCGAGTCCATTTAGTGAGGCTTCATTACAACTACAGGATCAACAACCAGGCACAATGTATGTATGTGTATATATATATATATATAAGTAGGTAAAGCTAACATATATAGACAATATAATGCTTTGTTTGTTAGTGATATCTGTGAAAATGTTAAGAATAGTTGAATAATCCATAATGAATTGATGCAACTTTACTTAGAGAGTGATTTTTTTTTATCCCATTTGATCTGTTTACTACAATTAAATCTACCACAAAACAGGAGTTTTTATACATAACATTAAGTATGGTTGAATAAATATAACATAATTTGAGAATAAGCAAGGTGGAAGAAGACCAGCTGGAAAATCAAGGTCAAATTTTCACCAAACAAAATAAAACTAAAGTAACCTATTAAAATATTTATTGCCCTATGCAAAAATATATCTTATCAATTAAAACACTTATTTTAAATAAAACTGAATGAGTTACCTATTACTTTTTTTTTTTTCAACAATATTTACTTCAAAAAAACAAAAAAAACACAAAACAAATTCGAGAATATGTCTGGTGTTATTTTAGATTCCTTTTATATTGACTTTGCTATAACAAGAATAATAAACAGCAAGACTCTCAAAATCCAGTTATTATATAAAACTAGCAGAGACTCACAAAACATTTGCA
>NW_013691062.1:0-911 GCF_000517525.1 Limulus polyphemus | reverse complement strand
AGAGCTATCGTGTCTATTCTATTAATCGATCATTAGCAAGGAAATTAAGAAAATTTGTAAGTTAGGCATAGGTACCAATAGTTTCAGAATTTCTACTGCAACGTTATTTATGAACTTAAGCCTACAACTCTTGTCAAAGTGAACGTAACCTGTAGTAACGTTATAGAAGAAATAAATTAAATCTTTATCGTTACATGGAGTGGACTTGTCACTATTTTTACTAAATAACGCAAAATAATCCACCCAACAATAGAATTGTTACAACATGGTCTTTGATACTAATTATTATTTGTATTAAAATATCTATAATTAAAGTCAGAGTGACATTAGAATCTTCTTAGTTTGAACATGAAGTTGTAAGTTATATATTTTGTTTATGTTTATCTTAATTACCAAACCAACTTATAGTTAGAATATAAATTATTCAAACTTCAAGTAGGATATTTTGCTAAATATTATGTAATATTAAAAACTCGTTTAATAAAACTCATAAAATTGTTAATTTGTATACGTTTTTCAAAAAGATACTAAGATTTTTCACTGATCAAGATTTCCATAATAAATCAAAAATCAGTTTTTTTTTAAATTAATATTTATTATATAATCAATAACCTTTTATCAGAATCATAATGAAGTAAGAAAAACACAGTGAAAGTAAACAGAAAACTATCATAGTGTGAACAAGAGGAAACTCCAAAATTACAGTTATAAGAAAAAAATCCTCTGGGTTGGACGTGACCTACTGGTGAGCTTGTTCAGATTGTGTTCTCGTCCCGTTATCGGAAAACTTTGCTCCTCACTTAAGGACTATGGGTGTTCTATAAGAATTACAGTGAAATCACATTATTTGATCAAATAAAGTAGCTCGAGAGTTAGCGATAGTTGCCTTCATTCTAACCCTTTCAAGACTG
>NW_013691061.1:0-911 GCF_000517525.1 Limulus polyphemus | reverse complement strand
TTTAACGATACTGTGTATTGTCAATAAGAAGACACAATATTTAACAATACTGTGTATTGTCAATAAGAAGACACAATATTTAACAATAATGTGTACTATCATTAAGAAAACACAAGATATAACAATACTGGGTACTGTCCAAAAGAAGACACAATATTTAACAATACTGTGTACTCTCAATAAGAAGACACGAGATCTAACGATACTGTGTACTATCAATAACAAGACACAAGATTTAAAGATACTGTGTACTGTCAATAAGAAGACACAATATTTAACAATACTGTGTATTGTCAATAAGAAGACACAATATTTAACAATACTGTGTACTGTAAATAAGAAAACACAAGATTTATCAGTACTGTGTACTGTCGATAAGAAGATATAAGATTTAATAATACTGGGTACTGTCAATAAGAAGAAACAATATTTAACAATACTGTGTACTATCATAAAGAAGACACAAAAATTAAAAATATGTACTGTCAATGAGATGACACAAGATTTAAGAATACTGTGTACGTTCAATAAGAAGACACAAGATTTAACAATACTGGGTACTGTCCATAAGAAGACACAATATTTAACAATACTGTGTACTATCAATAAGAAGACACGAGATCTAACAATACTGTGTACTATCAATAACAAGACACAAGATTTAACAATACTGTGTTCTGTCTATAAGAAGACACAATATTTAACAATACTGTGTACTATCAATAAGAAACCACAAGATTTAATCAGTACTCTGTACTGTCGATAAGAAGACATAAGATTTAATAATACTGGGTACTGTCAATAAGAAGAAACAATATTTAACAATAATGTGTACTATCAATAAGAAGACACGAGATCTAACGATACTGTGTACTATCAATAACAAGACACAAGATTTAACAATACTGTGT
>NW_013691060.1:0-911 GCF_000517525.1 Limulus polyphemus | reverse complement strand
TTCGTATTATTGTACCAGTCATTACCAGTCGAGTTGTTGACATTGTTGCCAGTACATCGATATTCGTATTATTGTACCAGTCATTACCAGTCGAGTTGTTGACATTGTTGCCAGTACATCGATATTCGTATTATTATACCAGTCATTACCAGTCGAGTTGTTGACATTGTAGCCAGTAAGGGCTTCATCCGCACTGTGATCATGTGTGGTCATTATAGACGTTGTTCATTAGGACTGACGTCATCAATGCTCGTCTGATGCTTGTTGGTGGCGGCTGGTTTGTTTGTAGAGCTATCGAGTCCAAGATATGAACAGTTTCTAAGATAGGTGAGAGGTTTTTAAACCGCCTTCTTTACCTGGTATATTTACATTGGCCTTGTTCTGAGATGGGAAGTTCGGGAAAACATAAAGCGTCTAGTTTTTCCAGGGAAAAAAAACGGCGGGAACTGGAAGAGTGTAAGGTGGAAATCTGTACTGTCAAACTTGTATGAGTGGATGGGAAATGGTTACATAGTGGTTTAATATCAACGTTGTCTGAGCTGTTAACTGTAATTACAGGACATCAAAATGACATATACACACATCAGACCAATACAACGGAGGGATGGGGGTGATAATTGTTAGCACTGAAAAACAGCGAAAAGAGTGTAACAAGATCACACTTTAACAGTAACTTATACGTCGACAGAATTTACAAGATATGCAGTTTTGGAGAAAAATAACTACGGCCATAAAATCCAGTGTTTGGATTTCCCTGATCCCCCAGGAGGAGAAAATCTAATAAACATATACAAGACAAACGAGTAAGGGTGAGACCCATGTCCTCAAACGTACCGAGTTAATCAACACACACACACACACACACACCGTCCTAGGCCAGTTGCAGACGATTTTCTTACACACAAACGCAC
>NW_013691059.1:0-911 GCF_000517525.1 Limulus polyphemus | reverse complement strand
TAGTAGTGAATGTGTATCTAACATTACAACATGGTTTAAACACATTGTTAATGGTATTGGATTAAGCAATAGTAGTGAATATGTATCTAATATTACAACATGGTTTAAACACATTGTTAATGGTATTGGATTAACCAATAGTAGTGAATATGTATCTAACATTACAACATGGTTTAAACACATTGTTAATGGTATTGGATTAACCAATAGTAGTGAATATGTGTCTAACAATGGAAAAGGTAACCTATCTATTACAGAATCATCAGTTACCAAAACTAAAACTTCACATAGCAGCTTGATAAAAAAAGAAGTAAATTTGGGATGAATGACTGTCATCTCAAATTACAAAAAAAACATAAGGAAAACAATATATACAAGTTTAGTTGAAAAACGTGATACGGATATACAAGTCTAGCCGGGAAACGTGATACGGATATACAATGGAGATTTACGTATGATGCATCACCTTCCTGGTTTGTTTGTTTTAGAGTAAAGCCACACTGGACTACATTACTATCATTACAATGATAGGTAATAAGTGCCAGATGTATTTGAGTTTTGTTGCAAGTGAACTTTAAATAAAAGTTATCTTTCATTAAAGATGATATTTTAATTACGTCCAACTAGTTGATGAATCGTCTGATTAATGATTATTGATAATTATATTTACGTAAAAAGAAAGACGATGATTCGATAGTGATTAGGTATCCAATTCTATTATTATTATCTTCGCTTTTACTATCGTATACAGTTTCTGGTATGTTTGTAATTAAGCACAAAGCTACACAATGGGCTAACTGTGCTCTGCCCACAGTGGGTATCGAAACCCGGTTTCAAGCGTTGTAAGTGCCACTGGGGGCGTTTCAGGTATGTTCGTGTTTTTTTTGTAATTAAGCACAAAGCTACACAAT
>NW_013691058.1:0-911 GCF_000517525.1 Limulus polyphemus | reverse complement strand
ACTCAACATGTCACTGCCATTGTTCATAGTGCCATATGAATTACATTTCTCAAAATATAAAATAAAAACATTTTCCAAATATATGATTCTGAAAAAAATAATAATGTAGCTACCTTCAAAAGTTTGTGCTGTTATTTATATTTAATTGTGCAAAATTAATTTTTTAAAACTGCTAATCTGACAAATCAGCACCTTGGTAATTTTGCTGGTCTGCATCTCTCACAGGGTTCTCTTCCTTTATGCAATCTCAAAGCTGATGAAGGAGTGAAATAAATGAGTTTAATAATAATGATAAAAAACATGCTAAACTACAGTTTGTTTTCTCCTATACCTCTCCTAATTAATACATTATGGATTATCAATTAAAAGTTTATAAAGTAGCATTTTCTTCTTCGTGTTTTGTCAGTGCCAGAACGCATTAGTTGGGATGGATATGTCAGCAGAGAAAAGTATGTTCCAAATACTATTCTATACATTTTATAGTTTTAAATGGAAAGAGGCAGGGAAGAAGTGAAACAACTACATCTAATAATTGTGATATAAATCACATTAGACTGCAGATTTTTCCCCCTTCATTTCTTTTCAATTACTCCTACAGTTTACTTTTTCTAATCTCATTCAATATTTAATTAATTCTTTGATTTCTTCTAGACTTTCATCAGAAGGAGTTGATATTTCTACACTTTATGATCTGGTGGTCCCATAATTCCTTAATGGTAGCTTTAGTTGTTTATGTGTAACTTCAATAAATTCATGTTCCATCACTATAAAAATGTACACCAACTTTGCTTTAGTATATGAACTGGTCATGGACCAACAAATCCATCATCTCATGTGGATCATATGGATAACATAATGGGGTAAGTCTATCCACATCTTCAGTGAATTAATAGGCATCAATGAATCCATCG
>NW_013691057.1:0-911 GCF_000517525.1 Limulus polyphemus | reverse complement strand
TTGTTCTATTCTAGTAAACATCCGGCAGAGCCTGAATCCATTCCAGTTTACGCATGGTGAGAGAGAAAGTTCCACCTCCTTTTATTATAATAACCACCCGGCAGAGCCTAAATCCATTTCAGTTTACGTATAGTGAGAGACAGTTCCATCTTATTTTGTTCTATTCTAGTAACCACCCGGCACAGCCTGAATCCATTCCAGTTTACGTATGGTGAGAGGCAGTTCCACCTCCTTCTGTCTTTTGTAAACACAGACACAACTTCAAATACTTCTAGCTTACTTATAGTGAAAGATATTATTAACACAGAAGACCGAAAAAATATTTTTGCAAATATGAATTCATATCTCTCTACTTTTTATCAAGCAAATATTCAACTTCAATTACTTCTCGCTTACTTACATTTAGAAATAAGAGTTCGGAGTCTTGTAATCAAGGAGTAATTTTACTTTCTTCAGAGTAGTTTTGCTTTGTAATATTATAAAAAGAATTAATGTTATTATTCTAATACTCAAGCACACTTTCAAAAATATCAATATCTGGTATTTCCAAATTTTGTTTAAATGTTTGAAGTTAGATGTCGCCACGCAATGGTTAATTTGAAATAATTTAATTTATACTTTCTATTGTGAGTCTAATAACAATACAAAATTGTACTACATGGTTGGAGAACAAGAGAATCACTTTAAGAACTTTATCTACTATGTAACAATATTAGTTAAAGAAACATTTCTTGGTGAAGTGGCTGTAACTTCACATTCTTTTATCAACTACACTGGTATTATATGTTTCTTTTTAAAATATGTTTCACTGCTCGTAGTTTTACAGTTGATGGTATGTGCAACTAAGTGGCTTCTGTATGAGGACTATATAAAGATAACACATATTTTTGGTCAGTAGCTACAAAGGGATA
>NW_013691056.1:1406-1911 GCF_000517525.1 Limulus polyphemus | reverse complement strand
GACAGTACACAGTATCGTTAAATCTTGTGTCTTCTTATTGACAGTACACATTAACGTTGAATATTGTGTTTTCTCATTGACAGTACACAATATCGTTAAATTTTGTGTCTTCTTATTGACAGTACGCATTATCGTTAAGTCTTGTGTCTTCTTATTGAAAGTACACAATATCGTTAATATATTGTGTCTTCTTTTTGACAGGACACATTATTGTTAAATCTTGTGTTTTCTTACTGACAGTACACATTATCGTCGAATATTGTGTCTTCTTATTGACAGTACACAGTATCGTTAAATCTTGTGTCTTCTTATTGACAGTACACAGTATCGTTAAATCTTGTGTCTTCTTACTGACAGTACACAGTATCGTTAAATCTTGTGTCTTCTATTCACAGGACACATTATTGTTAAATCTTGTGTTTTGTTACTGACAGTACACATTATCGTCGAATATTGTCTCTTTTTACTGACAGTACACAGTATCGTTAAATCTTGTGTCTTCTTA
>NW_013691056.1:0-406 GCF_000517525.1 Limulus polyphemus | reverse complement strand
ATCGTTAAATCTTGTGTCTTCTTATTGACAGTACACAGTATCGTTAAATCTTGTGTCTTCTTATTGGCAGTACACAGTATCGTTAAATCTTGTGTGTGTCCTGTCAATAAGAAGATTATTGTTAAATATTCTGTTTTCTTACTGACACTACACATTATCGTCGAATATTGTCTCTTCTTATTGACAGTACACAGTATCGTTAAATCTTGTGTCTTCTTATTGAAGTACACAGTATCGGTTAATCTTGTTTCTTTTTATGGATAGTACACAGTATTGCTAAATCGTGTGTCTTATAATTGAGAGTACACATTTGTGTTAAATCTTGTGTCTTCTTATTGACAGTACACAGTATCGTTAAATCTTGTGTCTTCTTATTGGCAGTACACAGTATCGTTAAATCTTGTGT
>NW_013691055.1:0-911 GCF_000517525.1 Limulus polyphemus | reverse complement strand
AGGACGTGTACTCCAGCTAGTAATACCAATAAATTCCAACGATAGAACCCGTTCCAAACAAGTTTTTATTTCACCTGACAAGTACTCCAGCTAGTAATACCAATAAATACCAACGATAGAACCCGTTCCAACAGTATCTTTTGTCTCTATTAATGTATTACAGATAGAAATGGAAACTGAAGAGTTTCGTCTATATGGTAAACATCTGGTGGACCTCATGGCAGATTACATATACAACATCCGGAACCATCGGGTGCTTCCTGAGATCCATCCTGGTTACATTCGTGATCTGGTTCCTGAACAAGCTCCTGTGGAAGGTGAATCTTGGGAAGATGTCTTTAAAGACGTTGAGCGTGTTATACTTCCAGGTGTACGTTATCCTTCTTTAAGAAATCATTATCGAAATTTCACTACAAATAACTATATTGTACTCTTGGTAAATAGTAGTACCTACTAGTAATAAGTGTCCTAAAGATAAACTGGCCGTTTCATGTTCGTTTAAGACAGAGTTTTTGGTAAGACAGGGATGATATCATTATTACTGGCCTAAATATTTAAAGAATAACAGTAACAATCAATAAGTGAATGTTGTATTTATATGTAAAATTAATAATTGTTTATTTAAAGTGAAAATCTGGAGACTAATCTAGAACAATAGACATCAACGATTCATAGACACCTTAATTAGTACAGTTATTGGCTAGTATATAAGACTGGTTCAAACTGATCAAAGTATCCGCTTTAAAACTTAGTGTGAAAACAATCATCAGTTAGATTCGGAATGGCCATAATTCAAAGTTTCTTGAACTTAGATATAGTGGTCATAATTCAAGGTTTCTTGAACTTAGATATAGTGGCCATAATTCAAGGTTTCTTGAACTTAGATATAGTGGCCATAATTAAAAATTTTT
>NW_013691054.1:0-911 GCF_000517525.1 Limulus polyphemus | reverse complement strand
ATTTCTTTCAATACCTATCGGATTTTAGGAAACCCGAATACCATTTCTTTCAACTACCTGGCAGATGTTAGGAAACCTGAATACCATTTCCTTCAACTACCCAACGGATGTTAGGAAACCTGAATACCATTTTTCAACTGCCAGACAGATGTTAGGAAACCTGATTACCATTTCTTTCAACTACCCGGTGGATGTTAGGAAACCTGATTACCATTTCTTTCAACTACCCGGCGGATGTTAGGAAACCTGAATACCATTTCTTTCAACTACCTGGCGGATGTTAGGAAACCTGAACACCATTTCTTTCAACTACTAGGCGTATGTTAAGAAACCTGAATACAATTTCTTTCAACTACCTGACAGATGTTAGAAAATCTGAATACAATTTTTCAACTACCTGACGGATGTTAGGAAATCTGAATACCATTTCTTTCAACACCTGGCGAATGTTAACTGAATACCATTTCTTTCAACTACTGGTGGATGTTGGGAAACCTGAACACCTATTTCTTTCAACTACCAGGCGGATGTTAAGAAACTTGAATACCATTTCTTTCAACTACCTGGCGGATGTTAGAAAATCTGAATACAATTTTTCAACTACCTGACGGATGTTAGGAAATCTGAATACCATTTCTTTCAACTACCTGGCGGATTTTAGAAAATCTGAATACAATTTTTTCAATTACTTGACGGATGTTAGGAACCCTGATTACCATTTCTTTCAACTACCTGGCGGATGTTAGGAAAATTGAATACCATTTCTTTCAACTACTTAGCGGATGTTAGGAAACCTGAATACCATTTCTTTCAACTACCTGACAGATGTTAGGAAACCTGAACACCATTTCTTTCAACTACCAGGCGGATGTTAAGAAACCTGAATACAATTTCTTTCAACTACCTGGCGG
>NW_013691053.1:0-911 GCF_000517525.1 Limulus polyphemus | reverse complement strand
CTGGGGTTCAGATAACTTGTACCCTTCTATATTCCCCGTGATACTGGGGGTTCAGATGACTTGTACCCTTCTACATTACTCGTGATACTGGGGTTCAGATAACTTGTACCCTTCTATATTCCCCGTGATACTGGGGTTCAGATAACTTGTACCCTTCTATATTCCCCGTGATACTGGGGTTCAGATGACTTGTACCCTTCTACATTACCCGTGATACTGGGGTTCAGATAACTTGTACCCTTCTATATTTTATCTGAACCCCAGTATCACGGGCTTGTACCCTTCTACATTACCCGTGATACTGGGGTTCAGATAACTTGTACCCTTCTACATTACCCGTGATACTGGGGTTCAGATGACTTGTACCCTTCTACATTACCCGTGATACTGGGGGTTCAGATAATTGTACCCTTCTACATTACCCGTGATACCGGGGTTCAGATAACTTGTACCCTTCTACATTACCCGTGATACTGGGGTTCAGATAACTTTAATGTAGAAGGGTACTATCTGAACCCCAGTATCACGGGTTCCACGTCTTTTGTAGAATAACATTCGATAGAGTGAGGTCACGTTGCTACACAGCGTGTATCACGTGGTTAATAATAGGCTAGAGATTAATTTTAACTTCAGACTTCTGCTTCAAGACTATGCACCAGGCAACATATATTTCGAATTGATCCCACTGTTGAGTGTCTTTTTTTACAGTGGTGACACCTTTATATTAGATGTACTTCCGCAGGACCCTCGGAAGTATTCTGTTTCAAAAGTAAATACAATAAAAATTAAGAATAACGTGTTTTATTTCGTGCTTTTGAAGTTCATATTTCATGTTGTGTTGCAGCCTACAGAATTCAGAATTATTCACGTTTTACTGACATAATGACAGTACAAACTGCAACGTTAAGCGT
>NW_013691052.1:0-911 GCF_000517525.1 Limulus polyphemus | reverse complement strand
ACTTCATTGAATATTTGTTTTCAATTTTCCTGTATTTTCCTTTCCCCCTCCTAGCTATTAATTCATTATTTACTAAAAGTTATCTTTTGTCCACCTGTGGCTCAGCAGTAAGTCTGAATGCTTATAACACTAAAAGCTGGGTTTCAATACCTGTGATGGGCACATCACGAATAGCCGATCGTGTAGTTTGGCCAGGTGATTAGGGAGCTCGACTCGCAATCTGCGGGTCGTGGGTTGGAATCCCTGCCCCACCAAACATGCTCACCCTTTCAGCCATGGGAGCATTATAATGTTACTGTCAATCCCACTATTCATTGATTAAAGAGTAGCCCAAGAGTTGGCAGTGGATGGTGATGACTACGTGCTTTCCCTCATCTTTCACTGCTAAATTAGGGACGACTAGCGCAGATAGCCCATGTGTAGCTTTGCGTGGAATTCAAAACAAACAAATCTTATCTTTCTTGAAATAATTTATTCAGTTTTTCCAACCAAGTGTCGTACATTTTTATGACTTTATTGTTTGAAATTTATTGAAATATTCATTTCAAATATGAGGAGAACCATACAAGTCCTGTAATTTAAATTTTTCAAGACCCATTGTGCTATTCTGCACCATTTTGATATGGAGCTGATTACCTCTCAACTTCATTATATACTCAAGGTTCATGATTTGGCTTCCAGAGTTAAATGATGCATCTTTTTTTAATCTATTTATGGTTTTAACGATTCTTTTTGTACTTAAATATATTTAAAAACCTTGGGTCATGATTAGAAAAAATCCCTTTTAGTTATATTGAAATAATGTTATTAAATGTTAACAAGTTACATTAAAATAATGTTATTAAATATTAACAAGTTACATTAAAATAATGTTATTAAATGTTAACAAGTTACATTGAAATAATGTTATT
>NW_013691051.1:1326-1911 GCF_000517525.1 Limulus polyphemus | reverse complement strand
ACACCTATAACAGGATCCTTGCAAGACTGGATTGAATTTCTACACCTACAACAGGATCCTTGCAAGACTGGATTGAATTTCTACACCTATAACAGGATCCTTGCAAGACTAGATTGAATTTCTACACCTACAACAGGATCCTTGCAAGACTGGATTGAATTTCTACACCTATAACAGGATCCTTGCAAGACTGGAGTGAATCTCTACACCTATAACAGGATCCTTGCAAGACTGGACTGAATCTCTACACCTATAACAGGATCATTGCAAGACTGGATTGAATCTCTACACCTATAACAGGATCCTTGCAAGACTGGATTGAATTTCTACACCCATAACAGGATCCTTGCAAGACTGGATTGAATCTCTACACCTATAACAGGGTCTCTTGCAAGACTGGATTGAATCTCTACACCTATAACAGGATCCTTGCAAGACTGGATTGAATCTCTACACCTATAACAGGATCCCTGCAAGACTGGATTGAATCTCTACACATATAACAGGATCATTGCAAGACTAGATTGAATCTCTACATCTATGACAGGGTCCCTTACAAGACTGGATTGAATCTCTACATCTATG
>NW_013691051.1:0-326 GCF_000517525.1 Limulus polyphemus | reverse complement strand
CAAGACTGGATTGAATCTCTACATCTATGACAGGGTCCCTTACAAGACTGGATTGAATCTCTACACCTATGACAGGGTCCCTTACAAGACTAGATTGAATCTCTACACCTATGACAGGGTCCCTTACAAGACTAGATTGAATCTCTACACCTATGACAGGGTCCTTGCAAGACTAGATTGAATCTTTACACCTATGACAGGATCCCTTACAAGACTGGATTGAATCTCTACACCTATGACAGGGTCCCTTACAAGACTAGATTGAATCTCTACACCTATGACAGGGTCCCTTACAAGACTAGATTGAATCTCTACACCTATGACAG
>NW_013691050.1:0-911 GCF_000517525.1 Limulus polyphemus | reverse complement strand
AATTGTTTTGTGTGTGTGTGAAGCATGACTATTGAGAAGAGGTTAATCAAAAGGGTAGATTTATTTTATTAGAAATAGTTATGTTGGCTTGAAATGTAATATATCCTGCCAATATATGGTCAATTACTCGACCATATTTTGACTAACTTACATGGGATTTCATACGAAGATACTTTTCTACAGGTCCCACATATTGGAAAACAAAATAGTGAGCTTGCTAATTTTTAGTAATTATAGGGGGGTCAAGATGCCACAAAAAGCATAATTTTTAGGGTTTTTGACAATTACTTCGCCGTATTTTGGCCAATTTACATTAGATTTCGCATAAAGACACCTTTTTTGTAGGTCCGAAGCAGCGATATAGACATGTTTAGATTTTTCTGGCGTCAGAATTGGTCATGTTGGGATTGCGTGGCGGAGACATGTTACATTTTCCAGCACATGTTGGCCTCTTTAATTCTTAAGTTGTTTTTATATACAGATCATCGCAGAAGCCCTAAACAGCACATGTTTGGTCCTGTTAAAGACCAAAGTTCATGAGCCTAAGGAAACTGGCTTAATACTAGTGATAATTAAGAACATGCAGTTTAAAGGATATAAAAAAATATATCTTTAAGGGAAATAAAAAGTTATATCACAAACCAGTCATTACAAAATGGAACTTTTAAATATCACCTCTGTAGGCCATGTAATAGTGATGTCAAAATCGATGGCATTTCACATAATATGCTAACACAAAACTTATTATCAACTCTACCAGGCATGAAGATGTATTCACAGGTGCACCATATATTGACAGGATATATTACATTTCAAGCATAATATACCAACACAAGACTTATTATCAACTCTGCCAGACATGATGATGTATTCATAGGTACTCCATATATTGGCAGGATATATTACATTTC
>NW_013691049.1:0-911 GCF_000517525.1 Limulus polyphemus | reverse complement strand
GGAAGGTGATATAACTAACATTATATTAATATAACTAAAGAGATCCACACAATAATAGGTCTTACATAGGGACGGTAATATATCTAACATTATATTAATATATCTAAAGAGATCCACACAGTAGCAGGCCTTGTATATGGAAGGTGATATAACTAACATTATATTAATATAACTAAAGAGATCTACACAGTAGCAGGCCTTGTATAGGGAAGGTGATATAACTAACATTATATTAATATAACTAAAGAGATCCACACAGTAGCAGGCCTTGTATAGGGAAGGTGATATAACTAACATTATATTAATATAACTAAAGAGATCCACACAGTAGCAGGTCTTACATAGAGAAGGTGATATAACTGATATTATATTAATATATCTAAAGAGATCCACACAATAATAGGTCTTACATAGGGACGGTAATATATCTAACATTATATTAATATATCTAAAGAGATCCACACAGTAGCAGGCCTTGTATAGGGAAGGTGATATAACTAACATTATATTAATATAACTAAAGAGATACACACAGTAGCAGGCCTTATATAGGGAAGATGATATAACTATGTTACATTAATCTACTTATACAAGATATGAAACCTCCAATGAGTAATTCTAATTATTTTCCCTACAATAATTTTTTGAAATTAATTTATATTGTGCATATTATAATTTGGTTTAAATCACTATTTTCAAATTTATATAAATACCCTTATATTTATTATAGAATAATTTTAAAAAAGTTTTCTCATAAAATCTATAAAAATCAATTTATGTATTAATGTATTAATATTAGATATTAAGAACTGTCCATTACTACAAATTCTACAATACCTAAGAAGCTGTGAATGTATAATACTCTATATGTCATTTGTTGGTACATTATATAATACTCTGTATACCATTTG
>NW_013691048.1:0-912 GCF_000517525.1 Limulus polyphemus | reverse complement strand
TATAGCTTTAATGACTAGTCATATCTTTCTAATGTACACATGATGGACTAGGTATAGCTTTAATGACCAGTCACATCTTTCTAACGTACACATGATGGACTAGGTATAGCTTTAGTAACCAGCTCACATCTTTCTGTACATATACACTCCAGTACATATACACAACTTTGAGTGAATATATATACCCTTGAGTAGAGACCACATTAACATTCTGTGTATTCTTGTACGGATTCTTTGGCTGAGATGACTAGCCTAAACATGACTCTTTAAAACACAGTTTTTTGTGTGATATTTCCTGTGAAATTTACAAATTATTATTATTATTTTTTTCAAAACTTTCAGCAGTGTGCTCATAGATGTCAAGCTGTGTGCTAACCCTAAATGTCACCTTATAAGTACAGTTTTATTAGAAGCAGTTTTTTCATCATATAAGCACCAGTAAGTGCTAATAACTACATATTTTATTTCCATTTCTATACAAGCATCCAATTCGTAGTTTTCGAGAAGCTCATCTGTGTAATTACTTTTGTATGGATCGTTAAAGTTGTTTCTGTATTTTGGGCATTTTTTGAATTTATGTACACTTCAGTCACTCTCCGCTTTTGTATTTAAACCCATCTTAGTCAAATTTTGTTTTTCTATTACTTTATTGAAATCTGTTCTTGGACTCTTTTCTTGAATTCTGTGTGTTGAGTTGAATGTTTTTAGTTTTGTTTACTGTTTTTTCGAAGGTTTTGGTTTTGTTTACTGTTTTTTTTGTAATATTTTTGTTTTGTTTAATGTTTTTTGGAATGTTTTTTGTGTTTGTTTTCTGTTTTTGGAATGTTTTTAGTTTGTGTACTGTTTTTTTTGGAATATTTTTGTTTTGTTTACTGTTTTTGGAATGTTTTTAGTTTGTTTACTGTTTTTGGA
>NW_013691047.1:0-912 GCF_000517525.1 Limulus polyphemus | reverse complement strand
AATTAAGAATGCAGTGAGAGATTCTGGCCTCCCTATACAAGTTATAAAGAAACCAGGACAATCTCTTAAGAAACAGCTGAATGTCAAAAGAATAACTGTATTTCACGTGACAGAGGTCTTAACAATAATGGATGAAAAAGATTTGGTTTGTAGTATTACATGCAGTAGATGCCACAAAAAATACAGTGGAAAAACTGAAAAACCTATTAGAGCATGGTGTATGGAATACTTTTGTGTTACAATGACAGGTTATTGCATTAAGAGTGATGTATCAATAGCCTTTAGCAATAAACCTGGCTTACCCAAATCTTACCTCCCCATCACCATTAATAGTTACAGTGTTCTTATTATATTTAACAAACTATCTATTAATAGTGATGGCCCATTTGATTCCACTAACAGATGTACCCATGCAATGCACAGGGAAAGGTTTATGAAAGTTGTATTTTTCTGAAATATGCCAGTAGCAATTATATAGATTGAAAGTAAATAAAAATCTAATTATCCATGTAAGTGAAAATATGTCTAAATAATGTGTTAAAAAAAGAAATCTCTTGTATGGTTGATGAGATTTGAACATGAAATGTAATTGTAGAATTAATGTTTTACCAGTTATGAATACAAGTAGTGTTTCTGTTTTCATTCATTAATGACTGAAAATACATAAACTGTATGTATACCTCTAGTATTAAAAGAGAAAATTGGAAAAATCCCATCAGTGCTCCTAATGGCCACCCCCACTAACTTATATATTTAGCCAGCACTGAAGCTATGAAATCTATAAATTTTAAAAGAAAAATATCCTATTATTCACACATCCCAAATCATTCCTAGATGATTAAACCATAGTTGACAAATCCAAATGCAAAACCTAGAAGGAGTTAGAGAACAAACAAATATAATTCTTTCAAA
>NW_013691046.1:0-912 GCF_000517525.1 Limulus polyphemus | reverse complement strand
GAGACACTCTAGGATGGATAAGATATCCTTGTAAGGTAGATAAACTCTAGGGTGGATAAGTCATCCTTGTAAGGTAGATACACTCTAGGGTGGATAAGTCATCCTTGTAAGGTAGATACACTCTAGGGTGGATAAGTCATCCCTGTAAGGTAGATAAACTCTCCTGAGGACAAAGTTCTTCTTCTACTTTGTTTTGCTGAAAAGATCTTGGTTTTCTCTTTATAAATTAGCTATGAACGTTCCAGCTGTTACTTAACATAAATCTTTAGTGTTTGACAAACGTTCTTCAAATGTCTGCTGTAGCTCTTTCTGTTTTACACAAGAATTTTGGTGATGAAAATTGGTGTCGATATTAAACTTTCGTCAGATCGAGTATTTAAGTTCAACTGGTATTTTAAACTCAAGCGGAACCTTATGCGCACGTGAGAGACTTCTAGATTTCGTGTGTAGCCGTCTTTAATTTTGAACTACATACTAGATAGAAGGCAACTAACCAGCATTACTTTCCCCTACACTGGTTTTGTCCAGTTCTTAATTCAAGGTGGAAGGTGATGGTAGAGTTTGTAAGTTGTGGTTGGTGTGAATTTGTGTATTCTGGGATCATGGATAGCGTTAGTGGAAGGTGATGGTAGAGTTTGTAAGTTGTGGTTGGTGTGAATTTGTGTATTCTGGGATCATGAATAGCGTCAGTGGAAGGTGATGGTAGAGTTTGTAAGTTGTGGTTGGTGTGAATTTGTGTATTCTGGGATCATGGATAGCGTCAATGGAAGGCGAATATAAAGTTTACCTGTTGTGGTTGATATGAATTTGTGTATTCTGGGATCATGGATAGTGTCAGTGGAAGGTGATGGTAGAGTTTGTAAGTTGTGGTTGGTGCGAATTTGTGTATTCTGGGATCACGAATAGCGTCAG
>NW_013691045.1:0-912 GCF_000517525.1 Limulus polyphemus | reverse complement strand
CAAGCAGAAACGTTGGTGTGAATAAAGGGACAAAAACTCATGTAGACAGTATGAAAACTACGGTAACAAGCAGAAACGTTGATGTAAATAAAAGGGACAAAAACTCATGTAGACATTATGAAAACTACGGTACCAAGCAGAAACGTTGGTGTGAGTAAAAGGGACAAATAAACTCATGTAGACAGTCATAAAAAATTTTTTGTCCCTTTTATTTACACCAACGTTTCTGCTTGTTACCGTAGTTTTCATACTGTCTACATGAGTTTTCATACTGTCTACATGAGCTACGGTACCAAGCAGAAACGTTGGTGTGAATAAAAGGGATGTTGAGAAAAGTTAGTTTTGTGTTTGATATCAAAAGAATTCTCCAAGAGCTTTAATGTTTTTATGAATTATTAGTTTTAAGCATGACGGAGTCCTGAGTTAATGTCTTACCAAGTTCAGACATTTATAAAAACTTTAAGCTCCCAAAAAAGTGATTTTAAAATAATAAGAAAAATAAAAGCTTGAGATTCTCTGTGACTACGAAGGTCAAAGATTAAAGTTGGTGTTCTTGCCCAACTTTAAATAAATAATAAAAATCACTTGTGTTTAACCGAAACAATAGAGTTGTTCATTGCCTCTTGTTGATGAAATTCTCGGTTGATTTATTTATTGTCAAATTCGTAAAGTTGAACGTTTAAAACCTGTCATAAACTGTTTTCCATGTTCCCCACTAAAAACCAAAAGAGGGCGTTATGAGTACTTACGGGTGACGTTTAAGATGTGGCCTTTACAGTTGCCTTAAACAAACCATAAACCTGATATTTCAGAGTGAGTTTGAAACAGACAGTAAAAAGTCACTCATTTATGAAAAAAAAAAAAAACACACGGACCGAATAAAATAAAAAAAAAACTATAAAACAACGCCAG
>NW_013691044.1:0-912 GCF_000517525.1 Limulus polyphemus | reverse complement strand
AATCAAAATCCTTTCATCTTGATATTATAATGTTACAAGGAATTCGAATTACTTACCCACGTGCTACATTGACTGGCTATTCCATTCTTGGACTACCTCGAATTGCAAAGTGTGAGCTACCTCCTCCCCTTTCCTCCTACTTTAGCAATTGTTTATGGAGCTAATGTATAAAACGCACGATTAGCTCTTGGGTATTCACGACATCCGTAAAGTGACCTCGACTTCAATTCTACGTTTCCATTCGTACCGTTTTTAGATACTCCCTTCCTCACTCCATGTCCCTCACGAGTATGTAAAGAATTGGAGGGACTTACCCTATTTAACTACTTTTACCATACGAGAAGAACCTCTCTGTGTAAGGAAACTAATACAACGTTCCTTGCACACAACCAGAGATCTCGAACTTAAACGAAAGTTACTATTAACACTTCTGTTTTCAACTAAATTTCTTCAGAAATCTTAAGGATCCAAAAGCAACGTTTCACTTTCCTCGTTCATAGTTTCGTTGTGTGTTTTAACGCAAAACTGTACAATTAGCTAAATGCCACATGCCCCCCCCCCCGCGAGAATTGAACACTAATCTTTAGCTTTATGAGCCCAAAAGTTTACCACCTAACGATCGAAAAAAAATATATTTGAACCCTCCTCTTTAAGAATACACGATGAATGATAAACACCCTACCTAAGGTTCAACACGATTACATGCGTGTGTTGACGTGTCTTCAAGTTCACCCTATAAAACAGTTCAATCGCTCTCTGGATCTAAAATTTCGTTAGATATTCTATGGTGATTAGAAATAAACTTCACGCATAGATATTTATGGTATTTAATTTTCTATTTACTTTTTGTTGTTGTTAAATTGTTTGTTTGTAATTAAGCACAAAGCTACACAATGGGCTATCTGTGCTCTG
>NW_013691043.1:0-912 GCF_000517525.1 Limulus polyphemus | reverse complement strand
ATTGTTGTCACATAAACTTAGATTCCTGTAAGTAGCAGGTTATAGGTTGAATATTTCTGTTGTTGTCATATAAATTTAGATTCTTGCAAGTAGCAGCTTATAGGTTGAATATTTCTGTTGTTGTCATATAAACTTAGATTCCTGTAAGTAGCAGGTTATGGGTTGAATATTTCTGCTGTTGTCATATAAACTTAGATTCCTGTTTTAATGGACACAGTAGTGACCTCTTATTCTTTCAATCAGTAGTCATCAATAAGATGTTGAAACCCTCGTTTTTTAAATAGACCACTCTGTGAACAAACTTATGCTCTCTATTTTTGATGTTGTTTTTTATTCACCTTATAAACATAAAACGTTTCAGCTGTGAAATTTACAGTAAAAGTAAAAATGTAAACTTGTGAATCAATTGTTTAACAAAATAATCTTTATTCAGAAATTTAAGCTGTTTGAAACTTTAAGCTGGAAGGTTTTATTTTAATTTTAGGCTAAACTTACAGTTAATTACAGGCATGTATATTTTATTATATATAAATAATAAACACACTCCTTTCATAGATTCAAACATTAGTTTAGATGTATTTAGACTTAGAAGTTATCGCAATACATAAGAAAAACCAATCTTATTGTAAACTTCTGATCAAAATAAGCCTACTGTATCAATCAGAGTTAGAATATAAATTATAAATTAAAGAAATAGGCTGTTATACTTAATATCACAAGGGAATTAAAACTTGTAATGATTAAAGTGTTGTTACCATAATGATTTACACTTATAACCATTCTGAGCCTAATTCATTTACATGAAATAAACACTTTAAAGCATTTAAAGAAATTAACGTACATCTGTTAGAAACTGATGTTTACTATAGATGTAGCAGATTCAAAGATATTAAAGTACGTCTGTTAGAGACT
>NW_013691042.1:0-912 GCF_000517525.1 Limulus polyphemus | reverse complement strand
AACTGGTTTTATGTAAATATGATGCGTATAGTTCATCATTTAACCACTAACTGGTTTTATGTAAATATGATGCGTATAGTTCATCATTTAACCACTATCTGGTTTTATGTAAATATGATCCGTATAGTTCAACATTCAACCACTATCTGGATTTATGTAAATATGATCCGTATAGTTCAACATTTAACCACTATCTGGTTTTATGTAAGTATGATCCGTATAGTTCAACGTTTAACCACTATCTGGTTTTATGTAAATATGATCCGTATAGTTCATCATTGAACCACTATCTGGTTTTATGTAAATATGATCCGTATAGTTCAACATTTAACCACTAACTGGTTTTATGTAAATATGATGCGTATAGTTCATCATTTAACCACTATCTGGTTTTATGTAAATATGATACATATAGTTCAACATTTAACCACTATCTGGTTTTATGTAAATATGATCCGTATAGTTCAACATTTAACCACTAACTGGTTTTATGTAAATATGATGCGTATAGTTCATCATTTAACCACTATCTGGTTTTATGTAAATATGATCCGTATAGTTCAACATTTAACCACTATCTGGTTTTAGGTAAATATGATCCGTATAGTTCAACATTTAACCACTATCTGGTTTTATGTAAGTATGATCCGTATAGTTCAACGTTTAACCACTATCTGGTTTTATGTAAATATGATCCGTATAGTTCATCATTCAACCACTATCTGGATTTATGTAAATATGATCCATATAGTTCATCATTTAACCACTATCTGGTTTTATGTAAATATGATCCGTATAGTTCAACATTCAACCACTATCTGGTTTTAGGTAAATATGATCCGTATAGTTCAACATTTAACCACTATCTGGTTTTATGTAAGTATGATCCGTATAGTTCAACGTTTAACCACT
>NW_013691041.1:0-912 GCF_000517525.1 Limulus polyphemus | reverse complement strand
TTATTACATATCAGAGTATTTCTAAATAA
Organism: Limulus polyphemus; assembly: GCF_000517525.1. NCBI lineage: Eukaryota > Metazoa > Arthropoda > Merostomata > Xiphosura > Limulidae > Limulus > Limulus polyphemus. Next base: position 883 of record NW_013691041.1, on the reverse strand, counting down.
TTGTAAGTCTTCCCCTTTATCAAGTTTATAAACAAATTTGGTACAGTACTCTAAATTTTAGTCCATTGCACACACAAAAAAAGAGGCAAATATTATCCAAAGTAAAGTAAAAAACAATATTTACAGTAGTTTCTCGACAAAAACACCCTTAATACAAAGTCTACTTCCGTTTCAGGTTGGAGTAAACAGTTTGTAAGTTATTCAATGACTTGTTAAAATCATCAGGAATACAACTCATTAGAGCCATTAAAATGTGAAACAAGTTTCTTGATTATAAAGTTTATGTCATACGTAACGAAACGTCTTTGAAAGTTGAACGTTTCGTTACTGTAGCTACAAGTTTACATATATTCAATGTACTGAAATCTGAAGTCAAACATTTTGTAGTTGAAATTTTTAAAACACTAACAAAGTTCTAACTTGACATTAATTAACTCTTAAACTGCTCGTCGTCAAAGTTTCAAATAGTTCAAAACAATGTCTACTTCCCACCATTAGCTCGATAGAATTTGTATACACTTTTTTTATTTATTCAATTCTCTGTATCTACATGCAAGTCTTCTATGGTAGTAAAACGATGGTCGATAAATAACAAAGTAGATATGGTAATAATTTTGATGAAAGGATAAAACAACATTATCATACAAATAACAGACTAAATGTGTGGGCTGTGAACAAACAAAACTTCCACGATCTGAAGAATTTGTAGTATACAACGACACAGTATAATAATTAGTTGGGATCGATCGTGACAGAAATATGTTTTCACAACCTTGCACGTACTAACTACAGATACACTGCTACTTGTATACTTTACAAGCTTCATAAACTTCAAACTAGTTGCCATGCCAATACATAAATATGCTCTTTCTTCTCTTGTATG
>NW_013691040.1:0-912 GCF_000517525.1 Limulus polyphemus | reverse complement strand
GGACATACATGAGGCATTGTCCTTCAACAAGGGTGTTTAGACATATGTGAGGCATTGTCCTTCAAGGATGATGTTTGGACATATGTGAGGCATTGTCCTTCAACAAGGGTGTTTGGACATACGTCAGGCATTGTCCTTCAAGGATGATGTTTGGACATAAGTGAGGCATTGTCCTTCAACAAGGATGTTTGGACATACGTGAGGCATTGTCCTTCAAGGATGATGTTTGGACATAAGTGAGGCATTGTCCTTCAACAAGTGTGTTTGGACATACGTGAGGCATTGTCCTTCAACAAGAGTGTTTGGACATATGTGAGGCATTGTCCTTCAAGGATGATGTTTGGACATATGTGAGGCATTGTCTTTCAACAAGTGTGTTTGGACATATGCTAGGCATTGTCCTTCAAGGATGTTTGGACATATGTGAGGCATTGTTCTTCAAGGATGATGTTTGGACATACGAGAGGCATTGTCCTTCAACAAGTGTGTTTGGACATACATGAGGCATTGTCCTTCAACAAGGGTGTTTAGACATATGTGAGGCATTGTCCTTCAAGGATGATGTTTGGACATATGTTAGGCATTGTCCTCAACAAGGGTGTTTGGACATACGTCAGGCATTGTCCTTCAAGGATGATGTTTGGACATAAGTGAGGCATTGTCCTTCAACAAGGATGTTTGGACATACGTGAGGCATTGTCCTTCAAGGATGATGTTTGGACATAAGTGAGGCATTGTCCTTCAACAAGTGTGTTTGGACATACGTGAGGCATTGTCCTTCAACAAGGGTGTTTGGACATATGTGAGGCATTGTCCTTCCAAGGATGATGTTGGACCATATGTGAGGCATTGTCTTTCAACAAGTGTGTTTGGACATATGCTAGGCATTGTCCTTCAAGGATGTTTGGACAT
>NW_013691039.1:0-912 GCF_000517525.1 Limulus polyphemus | reverse complement strand
ATGTAATGACCAACTTTGTTGAGGGAAATCACTCTAAAATACTCAATGTAATGACCAACTTTGTTGAGGGAAATCACTCTAAAATACTCAATGTAATGACCAACTTTGTTGAGGGACATTACTTTAAAATACTCAGTGTAATGAGCAACTTTGTTGAAGCGCCAAGCTGTAGACTCATCTTCATCTTTAATTGAAATGCTACATAAATATTCTGGTTCGAGTTCAGCCAGTATAAGGCTAATTTATCCTATGTAAATTTGGTCACAGTTGGCACGAATAATACAATTAAACATTTAGATGTACAGGTGAAATGTACTTTAACAGAATTGGCTGACTTGGGGCTCTTAGCACGATCGATGTAAGGACAAGTGTTGCACCTGTACCTCCGACAATAAGATGAGTTACTTGTTAAATACCAATACGTGTAAATGTATGAGGAATGTGTTTACGATCAGCGGCAGTCGAAGTGTGTTGGGATCTTTAAACTCTCCAGTTTGTTGGTATTAGAATTACTGATATGATTTTAAGCTAGACAATTTCTGAACATGTGAATCTGAACCTTTGTTGTGTGTGTATGTAGATTATCTTTAGTGTGTATGTAGAAGAGTGGTAGGGTAGCCACGTTTGTTGTGTATATGTAGAAGAGTGGTAGGGTAGCCACGTTTGTTGTGTGTGTATGTAGAAGAGTGGTAGGGTAGCCACGTTTGTTGTGTGTGTATGTAGAAGAGTGGTAGGGTAGCCACGTTTTTAGTGTGATGATGAAGAGTGGTTGTAGAAGAGTGGTAGGGTAGCCACGTAGCCACGTTTGTTGTGTGTGTATGTAGAAGAGTGGTAGGGTAGCCACGTTTGTTGTGTGTGTATGTAGAAGAGTGGTAGGGTAGCCACGTTTTTAGTGTGATGATGAAGAGTGGT
>NW_013691038.1:0-912 GCF_000517525.1 Limulus polyphemus | reverse complement strand
GGGTTCCTCGTCATCGAAAGTGTCAACAATATAGTCCTAAAGTAAACTAAGTAAGTGAAACAAAGTTAAAATAATATTAATATATTCTGTGATATAAAAGTTTTAACTACTATAGCTTTACTTTATAAATTTAAAAAACCAGTAGGGAATAATCAATAAGAAAACATTAGTTTTACTGTGATGACAACAAACAATTTTCAACTGGTTGGGTATAACGAAAGGCCAATTCACTCCCGGTTACTCAACTCCTGTGGGTTTTAGATATATGTACTTGGGTCTTTCTTCCTTTTTTTTAAGAGTCTGCGTGGAACAGTGGATCGTTTTTCACGTAATATTACTTAAAATAACCGTTGGTAATTGAGTGTAAACCGGTTGATCTTGTTACATCTACATTTTAGAAACCCAATACTGTTAATTATTATTTTCTTTTTGCATTTTATTAAAATTTCCTGCTGTGTAACGCAGATTTCTGCGTTAATGCTACTTCTGAATATACTGTAAATATGAATCATATAAATACTTCATCACATCACTTTCTGAAGGAAATCTTTGACAAATGTACATACATTAACTAATTGTGTAAGGAAACAGGCTGATATTGATCATACGGTATCTATAAATATTGCAGCACGTAAAATTGCATGAGCGAAACGAGAACAAGACCAGAGAAAAACACAAAATCTGATGAAAATAAAAATGGAATATATAGCATTCTATTAAATTCATTTATAAATTAAATGATCTATATAACTAGTCTGGCACGTGATTTTTTTTTATAGCCAAGGTAAAGAACCCAACTTATACGAATACAGAAAAGTTTGATGACTGTGTAAGTAAATATAAACGAAACGTCAGTTAACAAAGAAATAAAGAAAATGGTTATTTCTATTTTTTCATGTGTCATGCACAAAA
>NW_013691037.1:0-912 GCF_000517525.1 Limulus polyphemus | reverse complement strand
GTACAACAAGCGGAGAGGTAATGTACTAACTTATACAACAAGCAGAGAGGTAATGTACTAACTTGTACAACAAGCAGAAAGGTAATGTACTAACTTATACAACAAGCAGAAAGTTAATGTACTAGCTTATACAACAAGTGGAGAGGTAATGTACTAGCTTATACAACAAGCAGAGAGGTAATGTACTAACTTGTACAACAAGCAGAGAGGTAATGTACTAACTTATACAACAAGTGGAGGTAATGTACTAACTTATACAACAAGCGGAGAGGTAATGTACTAACTTGTACAATTCTGCTTGAAGTTAGTACATTACCTATACAACAAGTGAAGAGGTAATGTACTAACTTATACAACAAGCAGAGAGGTAATATACTAACTTATACAACAAGTGGAGAGGTAATATACTAACTTATACAACAAGCAGAGAGGTAATGTACTAACTTATACGACAAGCAGAAAGGTAATGTACTAACTTGTACAACAAGCAGAAAGGTAATATACTAACTTATACAACAAGTGGAGAGGTAATATACTAACTTATACAACAAGCAGAGAGGTAATGTACTAACTTATACGACAAGCAGAAAGGTAATGTACTAACTTGTACAACAAGCAGAAAGGTAATGTACTAGCTTATACAACAGGGGGGAACAGAAATCCACATGTTCACGTACATTTGTATATGTAAATACAATGTACATATCCATTAATTAGTACTTAAAAAGTATCAACTCAGATGAGGATACAGATTAATTAGCTCAGTCATGTTTAATATTACAGTTTTGTGATGATGATGCTGAAAAACTGAGAGATTCGAGAAGTTTCAAAGAACTGTTAGAAAAACTACAGACAGAGCAGTATGAAGACTACTATTTGAATTTGGTAAGTCTGTTAACTCTCCAATTACCA
>NW_013691036.1:0-912 GCF_000517525.1 Limulus polyphemus | reverse complement strand
AAATGAATATAAAGGCTTGAATAGTCTCTATTTATTCGTTTGTAACCATGCTGATCTACCATGCTGATAGAGACTATAGAAGCATATATATTCGTTTGTATTCATTCTGCTAGAGACTATGCAAGCATCTATATTCGTTTTTTAACCATGCTGCTAGAGACTATACAAGCATCTATATTTTTTGTAACCATGCTGGTAGAGACTATACAAACTTACAAACGAATATAGATGCTTGTATAGTCTCTAGCAGCATGGCTACAAGTGAATATAGATGCTAGTATAGTCTCTACCAGCATGGTTACAAACGAATACAGATAATTGTATAGTCTCTAGCAGAATGAATACAAACGAAATAAATACTTGTATAGTCTCTAGCTAGAGACTATACTAGCATCTATATTCGTTTATAACCATGCTGCTAGAGACTATACAAGTATTTATTTCGTTTGTATTCATTCTGCTAGAGACTATACAAGTATCTATATTCGTTTGTAACTATGCTGCTAGAGACTATACGAGTATTTATATTCGTTTGTAATCATTTTTTATTCGTTTGTAACCATGCTGTAGATGTTTGTATAGTCTCTAGCAGCATGGCTACAAATGAATATAGATGCTAGTATAGTCTCTGGCAGCATGGTTACAAACGAATATAGATGCTTGTATAGTCTCTAGTAGCACTGTTATAAACGAATATAGATGTTTGTATAGTCTCTACTAGCATGGTTACAAAAGAATATAGATGCTTGTATAGTCTCTAGCAGTATGGTTACAAACGAATATAGAGGCTTCAATAGTCTCTAGCAGTATGGTTACAAACGAATATAGAGGCTTGAATAGTCTCTACCAGCATGGTTACAAAAGAATATAGATGCTTGTATAGTCTCTAGCAGCATAGTTATAAACGAATAT
>NW_013691035.1:0-912 GCF_000517525.1 Limulus polyphemus | reverse complement strand
ATTGCTGAATGCTTCTCCACTAATCCAACAATACATCTTGCTGAATGCTTCTTCACTACACGTCTTATTTAGCTAATCCAACAATACATCTTGCTGAATGCTTCTTCACTACACGTCTTATTTAGCTAATCCAACAATACATATTGCTGAATGCTTCTTCATTAATCCAACAATACATATTGCTGAATGCTTCTTCACTACACGTCTTATTTAGCTAATCCAACAATACATATTAACATTAAGTTGACTCTTGTATCAAAGGTTTGCAATCAAATAAAATGCTTATTGTATCACAAACTATTTATAGTATAGAACTAATAGTACGATGTTTATAAAAGCTCCATTTCGTTTATTTGCATTTACTCATGGGCTTGCTTTGATAAATACTCAGGATATTTATTGATAGAGATGATTAATATTTGTGGGAATTGAAAGAGAATGACTTCCTAAAACAAATGTGTAAAAAATTCTACAATAATAAAAGGTTCTTAAGCGTCTGTGATTTTATTTGTTTGTTGTTAAGCGCAGAGCTATTGAACAAAAGTTGTCTTTACTTTGCTTATCTCGAGTATCGAAACTTGTTTTTTAGCGTTATAAGCCCTCAGACTTACCGCTGAGCCAGCAGGGAGGGAGAGGGGGCGCCTATATTTATGATTTACTTAAAGAGCACTCTCGTATATTGGTCAGCTCTAGATACAAAAAGTTTAGTAGAGAATCTTACATGACCTTAATACTCTGATATACCATATTAAACATTTTACATTGACACTAATATATTATATTATCTTATATTGTTTCTTCGTTTTGTTAACTGCACTAATATATTATATTATATTGTTTCTCCGTTTTGTTAACTGCACTAATATATTATTTATATTGTTTCTCCGTTTTGTTAACTGCACTATATATTAA
>NW_013691034.1:0-912 GCF_000517525.1 Limulus polyphemus | reverse complement strand
CCGGTAATTGGACCAGGTTAAACACGTAACATCCCAGTGTTTTCTCTTTACTTTAGGTAGTCTGTCCGGTAATTGGACCAGGTTAAACACGTAACATCCCAGTGTTTTCTCTTTACTTTAGGTAGTTTGTCAGGTAATTGGACCAGGTTAAACACGTAACATCCTCGTGTTTTCTCTTTACTTTAGGTAGTTTGTCCGGTAATTGGACCAAGTTAAACACGTATCATTCCCGTGTTTTCTCTTTACTTTAGGTAGTTTGTTTTATTCATAGCTTTTGTAATTTATAAGCTTCGTTGGCCTGAAGAACCTTACTACTGAAGTTCTGCTCAAAACGCGGTACTGTCTACTTATAGGTGGTTGTAGCGGTACACGTTACTTTGGTTGGGGTTTTAAATAACATTAAGGTTTTTGTAGGTGAATAACTCTTTCCAAGTTTTAAGTACACTTCTTTTATAATGTTAAGTGTAATTGGCGTAAATCAAAACATAGTATGTTACAAAACCATTACTACAATAACTGGGATATTTCAGTAGTAACATCAGCAACAAAAAACAACAACAGAGTTCTATTAAAGTGGTAATGTGTCTTAAATCCACTGAAAGACAAAATGGATAAAACAGGGTTGTGGTAATATGTCTTAAATCCATTGAAAGACAAAATGGATAAAACAGGGTTGTGGTAATGTGTCTTAAATCCACTGAAAGACAGAATGGATAAAACAGGGTTGTGGTAATGTGTCTTAAATCCATTGAAAGACAAAATGGATAAAACAGGGTTGTGGTAATGTGTCTTAAATCCACTGAAAGACAGAATGGATAAAACAGGGTTGTGGTAATGTGTCTTAAATCCACTGAAAGACAAAATGGATAAAACAGGGTTGTGGTAATGTGTCTTGAATCCATTGAAAGACAT
>NW_013691033.1:0-912 GCF_000517525.1 Limulus polyphemus | reverse complement strand
ATAAAATACTCTTCAAGAAATATTACGATAGCATTTAAAAACGCCATTTCTTAAAAATCGTAGGACTTTTTACAAACTAGATATTTTGCATCTTTCTTTAAAGCATTATATGATACGAAATATTTTATATTTATATTCTCGGTCTAAATGATAGTTGGTTTGGAGAATTCTTCTAACGAAAGTGTAGAATATTGTCGTTAGTTCATACGTAAGTTGATCTGTCGTTTCTCAGTGGAAGCGCCCCCTGCAATCGAAGCGTGGCGACCACCCTCATTTCCAGCGCACGTAAATTTTGCCATCATCTTGAGTTACAAAGTTTGAAATACTTCTGAAAAGGAGTTAGCGATTAAAGAGTCAAGAGATGTGTTATGCCATCAACGTTTGTTGTTAAGCACAGAGCAACACAATGGGCTACGTTTTCTGCCTACCGCGATTATCGAATCGTAAAGATTAAATTACTTTTGGAAAGGAACTAACAAAATACAGAATCGAGAGATCTGCTCTGTTATCTAAGTTTGTTGTTAAGCACAGTGGGCTATCAGTGCTCTGCTAGCTCTTGTTAATTGTATGACTCTCAATTTTTCACAGTTCCACATTATGATTACGATAGAAATTACTCTGGTTAGATTGTTTATATAAAACAGTGGTAAGTGTGTAGTACGTACAGGGTGATTATAAGAAAGCGTGTGATAGGAATGTTAAATTGCACATTATTTGGTCAGAAACTAATCCACAGGTAACAGTTCATACAGCTCCACCATGATGCTAAATAAATAATGTGGTTTGGTTCACAGCTGACTTACGGCCCGCCATGGTCAGGTGGATAGGGTCGCGGGTTCGAATCCCCGTCACACCAAATATGCTCGCCCTTTTACCCGTTGGGGAATTATAATGTGACGGTCAATCCCACTA
>NW_013691032.1:0-912 GCF_000517525.1 Limulus polyphemus | reverse complement strand
GGTTGTATCTGTCAATTATTCTATGAGTAAACAAGTCATTCTTCCAAGGTACATAAAATAGGGCACGTAGAATTGATCTATTATTTTATACGGATACAAAACATTTCTAGAATATATATATAACAACAAGACAGTTACAAGCCATTGATTAGTGATGAGTAAACAAGATATTCCATTAACATACATAAAAGTTACAAGGAGAATCCACCGATTGTATTTTGAGTAAACAAAACATCCCTCTAAGATACATAAAAATAAAGTGTCATGTAGAAGTAATCATTTATTTTAACTAAACAAGTCATTCCTTAAGAAACGCAAAACAAAGTGACGGGTAAAATGTATCCGTTATCTTAACATTAAGCAATACTGTTCTCTAAGATAGATATATAAACAAATTGACTGGTAGAGTCTATCGATTGTATATAAGTAAACAAGACGTTTCTCTAACATACGTGAAAGAAAGAGACAGGTAGATGTCATCGATTGTATATAAGTAAACAAGACGTTTCTCTAACATACGTGAAAGAAAGAGACAGGTAGATGTCATCGATTGTATATAAGTAAACAAGACGTTTCTCTAACATACGTGAAAGAAAGAGACAGGTAGATGTCATCGATTGTATATAAGTAAACAAGACGTTTCTCTAACATACATGAAAGAAAGAGACAGGTAGATGTCATCGATTATATATAAGTAAACAAGACGTTTCTCTAACATACGTGAAATAAAGCGACAGGTAGATGCCATCGATTGTATATAAGTAAACAAGACGTTTCTCTAACATACGTGAACGAAAGAGACAGGTAGATGCCATCGATTGTATATAAGTAAACAAGACGTTTCTCTAACATACGTGAAAGAAAGAGACAGGTAGATGTCATCGATTGTATATAAGTAAACAAGACGTTTCT
>NW_013691031.1:0-912 GCF_000517525.1 Limulus polyphemus | reverse complement strand
ATTAAGGCAAGAAATACAACCATAAATAAAGGACATCCAATCCCAGAACTGACCTCTATAACAAGAAATTACCCAGGCCTGAAATACCTTTTTTTCGAATTGATATATTCTCTATTAACGTGGAATAACGGAAAAAATACAACATCATATATTAATCGAAATATTATGTAATTACTTTTCGAGAACATGTCATTCCTTTGTAACCCCAAAAACGCTGTTCTAACACTTGGAGTGTCGATAATTTTTCTTATCAGTCAAAATGTACGTCCCTATTCTACTGGTATAATTTAGGAAAATTGATAGTATAGTAAATAGGAAGTGGAGACGGCACTATACCTTAATGCGTCCCTGACAGGTTAGTATTAGGAAACACTATTTGTCGTTGTGTAATACTTCCAGTAAAAATATACATTTTGATATTAGAAAACAAAATTTGTTGTTGTGTAATACTTCCGATAAAAATATACATTTTAATATTAGAAAAAAAAATTGTTGTTGTGTAATACTTCCGATAAAAATATACATTTTAATATTAGAAAAAAAAATTGTTGTTGTGTAATACTTCCGATAAAAATATACATTTTAATATTAGAAAACAATATTTGTCGTTGTGTGATACCACTAAGAAAAGGTGCACAGGGTTATTATAAAGTTAGATGGTCTATTCTAACGTACATAATTCATAAATGAATCATCAAATAACAGTTGCAACTGGGAGAGGAAATCCTGCGAATGCAGCACCAAACAAGTTACCAAGCACATCTACTTTTCACAATCAACAATCTGGAAGTTCATTCTTAAAACAGCCAATTTGCCAAGGGCATCGTGTTTCAACAATCTCAAAGATCGTTCCTAAGACAGGCAAGCTGCCAAGTGGGTCGTGTTTCCACAATCAACAGTATGGAAGATCTT
>NW_013691030.1:0-912 GCF_000517525.1 Limulus polyphemus | reverse complement strand
TTTGTGTATATACTGGTGTACATATGTTTGTATATATACTGGTGTACATATGTTTGTATATATACTGGTGTACATATGTTCGTGTATATACTAGTGTACACATATTTGTGTATATACTGGTGTACACATATTTGTGTATATACTGGTGTACATATGTTTGTATATATGCTGGTGTACATATGTTTGTATATATGCTGGTGTATATATATATATATATACCGTGTACATGCTGGTGTACATTTATTTGTGAATATACTGGTGTACACATGTTTGTGTATATACTGGTGCACATATGTTCGTGTACATGCTGGTGCACATATGTTCGTGTACATACTGGTGTACATATATTTGTGTATATACTGGTGTACACATGTTTGTGTATATACTGGTGTACACATCTTTGTGTATATACTGGTGTACACATGTTTGTGTATATACTGGTGTACACATGTTTGTGTATATACTGGTGTACACATGTTTGTGTATATACTGGTGTACATATGTTTGCATATATACTGGTGTACACGTGTTTGTGTATATACTGGTGAGAATATGTTCGTGTATATACTGGTGTACATATGTTTGTGTGTATATACTGATGTACATATGTTTGTGTATATACTGGTGTACATATGTTTTTGTATATACTGGTGTACATATGTTTGTATATATGCTGGTGTACATATGTTTGTATATATGCTGGTGTACACATGTTTGTGTATATGCTGGTGTACACATGTTTGTGTATATGCTGGTGTTCACATGTTTGTGTATATATATCTATATATTTATCTAAGCTGTTGTCATGTACATAAGTTTATATCTGTGTATGTATCGAGGCTGTTGTCATGTAGATAGGTTTATCTCTGTGTATGTATCGAGGCTGTTGCCATGGACATATGTTTATATCTC
>NW_013691029.1:0-912 GCF_000517525.1 Limulus polyphemus | reverse complement strand
AAATAGTAAACCGACAAACTGAAAAAAAAACATCAGCATTTTATTTTTGTCCGAAACAAGAAGAATTGAGATATTTTATTTAAGATGCTATTTATTTATTTTTCTATTGTTTGTCACAGTTAGCATGTTATGGGATAATTGCAAAGTCATATATAATTTTGTCAAATCAGCATCCCTATGAGAATACATCAACAACTCTTGGCTTCTTTGACGTTACAGCTGATAATACTTTCTTGAATTTGATTGGTTTGGCTGTACCCTGTTACCTAGTTTTATAGCACTTTCTTGTCTAGACCTCGGTTAATGAGACTTGTATCATTTTAAAACCATTTTGTAGCAGTTTTTGGATACATCGTGATTTTTGTAATATTGGCCTTGACGAAGGCAGCGGTTGATATTCGGGATGTTAAGATTTCATTTCCTGGAACCCAAAACCCTAAATTTCCCCACTTGCGATTTATGCAGACTTTACCCGCTGTACGTCAGCTTACAGTTTGTCAACGGATTAAACCGTTTCACAGAAACACAGGATACATCTTCTCCTGCGCCACATCTAATCAATACAACCAGTTCATTACGTCTATGTATGTAAAATCTGACGGGACTCTGAATCTTGGCCTTCAAGTAAATGGTTCTTCAAATAAATATATCTCTTGCCCTATCGAAATCGAACTAGGTCAATGGTACCACGTGTGTCACGTATGGTCCGGGGTGGATGGTCGTATGGCAGTTTATGCGAACGGAAGTCCGTGTGGAACAATGGAAAATGTGGGAAAAGGCCATCAGATATCTGCAGGTGGTACTGTGGTCATAGGTCAAGAACAAGACAAAATAGGTGGTGGATTCAACGAGAAGGAATCTTGGAGTGGGGAGTTATCTGATCTGCAAGTCTGGGACGAAGCCCTAACGACG
>NW_013691028.1:0-912 GCF_000517525.1 Limulus polyphemus | reverse complement strand
CACCTGCTAACTAGGAGTTCAAGTTTTGTTATTTGGTCAGACATTATAGTACCTGCTAACTGGGAGTTCAAGTTTTGTTATTTGGTCAGACATTATAGTACCTGCTAACTGGGAGTTCAAGTTTTAACACGTGGCTAATAAACTGGTGTGAAATTTTTTAACGTGTTCTGCGCAGTTATGTGATCTGAAATATTATATATTAACTAATTTGATATAAATTACTTAACGGGGCGAGAAGGCAGACCACGAGCTTATCTTAAGTTTGTTATTAAGTGCAAAGCTACACAATAAATTTTTAAAGTATAGGTTATTAGCTGCTGCCCTGGCACGTGGTTCACTTTCTTATGACGTTGGACATATTTTAACATATGGATGGATGAGAACCATTGGTCTTATGAAAGTTATATGTGAGTGTAAAACCCTTTTCGGAATATTAGTGTATATATGGATGAGAATCATTGGTCTTATGAAGGTTATACGTGAGTGTAAAACCCTTTTTGGAATATTAGTGTACATATGGATAAGAATCATTGGTCTTATGAAGGTTATACGTGAGTGAAAAACCCTTTTCGGAATATTAGTGTACATATGGATGAGAATCATTGGTGTTATGAAGGTTATACGTGAGTGTAAAACCCTTTTCGAAATATTAGTGTACATATGGATGAGAATCATTGGTCTTATGAAGGTTATATGTGAGTGTAAAACCCTTTTCGAAATATTAGTGTACATATGGATGAGAATCATTAGTCTTATGAAGGTTATACGTGAGTGTAAAACCCTTTTCGGAATATTAGTGTACATATGGATGAGAATCATTAGTCTTATGAAGGTTATACGTGAGTGTAAAACCCTTTTCGAAATATTAGTGTACATACCGAAAAATCTCAAATGAGTCGTTTCTTTAAAACC
>NW_013691027.1:0-912 GCF_000517525.1 Limulus polyphemus | reverse complement strand
AGTTATATACATTATGTGTTTGTTTTTTGTTTTTGTCAAACAACACTTTAAAGTTTTCTTCACAGAAGTTATACCAACCATGACTGCAGGCGATTTTGGTAATGAAGGTCATGCGCAGAAAAGTAGAGGTTCGTAGGGTTGCGAGTATGTGTGTACATAGAGAGAGAGAAAGAGTGAACGAGCAAATATCTTGCATTAATAACATAATTCTAATCACACTGAATATTATCAGAGAAGCAGGAACTTTTCATTCTTTTTCTCTCTCTCTCTCTCTCTGTGAAGTGCGATCCAACATAAAATGCATATTTTAACTTGAACGTCATCTTGTGTGCATGAGGGGTAAACGACAGATCAGAGATCCCCTGGGGCTCATATATAGCCGTCCTAAATTTTGAACTAATGAGCAAAGGGAAGGCACCTAGTCATCGGCACCTCTGCCATAAGAGTTTTGTACAGGTATTTGAACCGAATAATGTGTTTGACTATCACTTTTTTAACGCACCCACACCCGAAAGTACGGAAAGTGTTCAATGGCGTCACTTCTCGAACCCTAGATCTTTCGATTCGCGGCACTAAAGATAACTGGGTGAAAGGCATTAAGACTGTGACTTTTAATAAAATTAAATAAACAGGTGGTTCAAGCGTTCGAACGACAAGTTTAGAAAATTATCCTAACGGGTTTTCTAGAAAATAACTATCCAAGAGGAGGAAGAGCGGTGAGGGTAGTAAAGTTTATTGAGGAAAAATAAAAATATTTAATTTTGGGAGATCAGCTAAATAGTAGTTATTACCATAATTACAAATCCAGGCAGTGCAGAAGCCTGCTATATTAGTGACTGTCCTGTATAATATAACAGGCTTCTGTACTGCCTGGATCTGTAATTATGGTAACAACGTGACTGTCCTGTAGTT
>NW_013691026.1:0-912 GCF_000517525.1 Limulus polyphemus | reverse complement strand
GTCTATAATACTTATTTGTTTAATAAACCAAACCCTAAAAACAGACTGACGAATTAAATATTCAAATAAAACAAATTAATCTTATTTTAATGTCTCCCGGTGGGTCAGCGGTAAGTTTACGAACTTACATTGCTGAATTCCGGGGTTTGATTTCCCGCGGTGGGCTGAGTGCGTAGCCAATGGTGTAGCTTTGCATTACGAAAACAATAAATTTTTATTTTCTAAGTTATATCAGTTGTGTTTAAAGAATATATAGCAAATATCTTAGCTCATTATACGCATAAAATTTTAAGTATTTATTAATTTTTGTATAAGGAATCGTGCAACGTCAGATATTTTCTATGTAAAAACGACTTTCCTATTTATCTGATTGATCGAATAATTTGAGATTATTTGAATAAATAAAACAACAGTAAGTTTTCAACGCACAAAATACTTAAATGTCCAGTTTATATGTTCTTGCAATGTATTGGAGAGTATTCTTAAATATACAACTACGTACCTAACTCCGCTGAATGTATCTTCATGTACAATTACGATGCATTTTTAAACCTTGATATCGTCTGCAGTATTTCTTCAGATACAAAGATCGTGTCTTTTCATTGAAAACGTCAAATGTGATTTATCAGTTTACATGTTCTTGTTGAAAAGCATGGTTACATCGGTTCCAAGGCAAGAAAACTGTTGATAAGAACATGCAAATTTAAGAATGGAAGAACATGCACATTTAAGAATGGTAGAACATGCAAATTTAAGAATGAAAGAACATGCAAATTTAAGAATGGTAGGACACGCAAATTTAAGAATGAAAGAACATGCAAATTTAAGAGTGGAAAACATGCAAATTTAAGAATGGAAGAACATACAAATTTAATAACGGTAGAACATACAAATTTAAGAATGAAAGAACAT
>NW_013691025.1:0-912 GCF_000517525.1 Limulus polyphemus | reverse complement strand
ACACGCCAAGCTCTGCCACAGTGCCAATTCGTGAACCATTATTTTGCTTTTTTTCCCCCATAGTTGAAACTTTCAAGTGAAATAAACACGAATAATTACACATTTTATTTTATGCATAAAATTAAAGTAAAGACATGTTAAACATTTATGTCACAAACGGAATTTCATATATGTTTAATAATTTCAGTTAAAATGTAAATACAGTATTTTAAAATGTTTTTTTTTTCAAAGTTATAATAAGTTCAAGTAAATCAAAGTTAAGTCGTAATAAAAAACACATTTCAAATTTCATGCCTAGTATACCACATAGAGTAATCTTTCTTGCACTTGGAATAATGATGAAGCTGATTACTGGATTATTAAATCATTTTTACAAAATTACGCTAACATAGTATATGACCAGCTGATAATATTATGACAAAAATATTTCAATTTTTACCAAGGTCAGAGAAGAGAAATTCTAACTCCAGTCGTGTCCGTTATGACTATATTAGAGCTTTAAAACTTATTTTCGCACGTATTTAGCTTTTATTGAACTGTATTTTAAAAGACAAAATTCACGAATATTTGACTGAAATCTGCTTGACGAGTAATGTGTGAGCATATTGTTTATATGGCCAGAATTCACGAATCTTTGACTGAAATCTATTTAACGAGTAATGTGTGAGCATATTGTTTATATGGCCAGAATTCACGAATCTTTGACTGAAATCTACCTGACGAGTAAAGTGTGAGCATATTGTTTATATGGCCAGAATTCACGAATCTTTGACTGAAATCTACCTGACGAGTAAAGTGTGAGCATATTGTTTATATGGCCAGAATTCACGAATCTTTGACTGAAATCTACTTAACGAGTAATGTGTGAGCATATTGTTTATATGGCCAGAATTCACGAATCTTTGATAGAAA
>NW_013691024.1:0-912 GCF_000517525.1 Limulus polyphemus | reverse complement strand
TCTAGTCTTACACTACACTTTTGGTACTAAATGTTTCATATCTTAGATAAAGTCACTTTAGAGAATGTCCCTTATATTTTGTTTATGGTGATTTATTCTGTTTGATTAATAACATCCAAGTAAGATAACGTCATCCTACGAACTATGGTAACAGTGTCTTTAGTAGCATCATCCGCTTATAATAATACTATCCAATAAAATATGTTGTCAAGAAATCATTTATTGTTATACACAATACATAAAAATATGATTAACAAAAAATAATAGCTTTACTTGTAAAATATAGACTTTGCTGACGTTTTAGTACAGCAATAAGCAAGCCATCGACGTCATGACTTCATGGAACTGTGACTCTTAGTAACACTAGAACTATAATGTCACGTGACATCTTCTAACAGCGCGCTTTATAACATTGACGGCTTCCATTGTCAAGTGTCATAGACGTATAAAAACCTCCGTTATGTAAGTAATGCCCTAACTACTCAAGGAACCCCACCAGCTCCACCAGCTTTTGGTGGTGTTGAGTTGAATTATTGTTCGGTTTTCCTTTACCAGGAACTCCACCAACTACAGTAGCCTCCGATGGTGTTCAGTGGAAAGATTAATACTCCTGTTTAGTTTCCTTATCAGGAACCCTACCAGCTCACCGACCTTTGATGGTGTTGAGTGGAATGATTAATACTCTTGTTTAGTTTCCATCTATCAGGAACCCTACCAGCTCACCGACCTTTGATGGTGTTGGGTGGAATGATTAATATACTTGTTTAGTTTCCATCTATCAGAAACCCTACCAGCTCACCGACCTTTGATGGTGTTGAGTGGAATGATTAATACTCTTGTTTAGTTTCCATCTATCAGAAACCCTACCAGCTCACCGACCTTTGATGGTGTTGAGTGGAATGATTAATACTC
>NW_013691023.1:0-912 GCF_000517525.1 Limulus polyphemus | reverse complement strand
TAACGTAGATTATGATGAAGTTATGATAGATACAGTGATGAAGTTATGATAGATCCAGTTATGAAGTTATGATAGATCCCATTATGAAGTTATGATAGATCCAGTTGTAATCGATCCAGTTATGACGTTATGATGGATCCAGTTATGAAGTTATGATAGATCCATCTGGATGTATCATAACTTCATAACTGGATCTATCATAACTTCATAACTAAATCTATCATAACTTCATAACTAAATCTATCATAACTTCATAACTGGATCTATGATAACTTCATAAGTGGATCTATCATAACTTCATAACTGATTCTTTCATAACTAGATCCATCATAACTTCATAACTGGATCTTTCGTATCTGGATCTATCATAACTTCATAATTTCATAACTGGATCTATCATATGAAGTTATGATAGTTCCAGCTATGAATGTATGATAGATCCAGATATGAAAGATCTAATTATGAAGTTATGATAGATCCAGTTATGATAGATCCACTTATGAATTTATGATAAATCCAGATATGAAGTTATGATAGATCCAGTTATGATGTTATGATAGTTCCAGCTATGAAGTTATGATAGATCCAGTTATGAAGTTATGAAAGATCCAGTTTGAAGTTATGATTGATCTAGTTATGAAAGATCCAGCTATGAAGTTATGATAGATCCAGTTATGAAAGATCCAGTTTTGAAGTTATGATGGATCTAGTTGTGAAAAATCCAGCTATGAAGTTATGATAGATCCAGTTATGAAGTTATGATGGATCTATTTATGAAAGATCCAGTTATGAAGATATGATAAATCCAGTTATGAAATTATGATAGGTCCAGCTATGAAGTGATGATAGATCCAGTTATGAAGTTATGATGGATCTAGTTATGATAGGTCCAGTTATGAAGTGATTATAGAT
>NW_013691022.1:0-913 GCF_000517525.1 Limulus polyphemus | reverse complement strand
AAAATGTCCATTGTATAACATTATTGACAAAGATTTGATTGTGTTAAGATGTCCATTGTATAACATTACTGAGAATGATGTCATTGTGTTAATTGTCCATTGTATAACATTACTGACAAAGATTTGATTGTGTTAAGATGTCCATTGTATAACATTACTGACAATGATTTCATTATGTTAATTGTCCATTGTATAACATTACTGACAATGATGTCATTGTGTTAATTGTCCATTGTATAACATTACTGACAAGGATACCATTGTGTTAAAATTACCATTGTATAACATTACTGACAAGGATACCATTGTGTTAATTGTCCATTGTATAACATTACTGACAAAGATTTGATTGTGTTAAGATGTCCATTGTATAACATTACTGACAATGATGTCATTGTGTTAATTGTCCATTGTATAACATTACTGACAATGATGTCATTGTGTTAAATGTCCATTGTATAACATTACTGACAAGGATACCATTGTGTTAAAATGACCATTGTATAACATTACTGACAAGGATACCATTGTGTTAAAATGACCATTGTATAACATTACTGACAAGGATACCATTGTGTTAAAATGACCATTGTATAACATTACTGACAAGAATTTCATTGTGTGAAAATGTCCATTGTATAACATTACTGACAAAGATTTGATTGTGTTAAGATGTCCATTGTATAACATTACTGACAAGGATACCATAGTGTTAAAATGTTCATTGTGTAACATTACTGACAAGGATACCATAGTGTTAAAATGTTCATTGTGTAACATTACTGACAAGGATACCATTGTGTTAAAATGTCCATTGTATAACATTACTGACAAAGATTTGATTGTGTTAAGATGTCCATTGTATAACATTACTGACAAAGATTTGATTGTGTTAAGATGTCCATTGTATAAC
>NW_013691021.1:0-913 GCF_000517525.1 Limulus polyphemus | reverse complement strand
AAAGAAAATCTGAAATGGGTAATTTAGAGTACAGATGCATCACACAACATAGAGAAGTAAATATTTGGAATTTTTAATGTTTTTTTTTAATTAAGATTTTAAACATAGATAATATTAAAATCTAAATTATAAACTATGTTTTGATGCCATATTTATTAGCATACATAAATAATACTGTTGTTTAAATAAATTTTGTATGTACACTTGTTAATAATTACATTACGTACACATTGGCCATGTAGTGCAAATAGGGACAACTGGAGCCTACCATGTTTTTTTAAGATCTTAAACTTGTGTTGTCTTGTCCTATCTAACTGTATGCAGCATACACCACACAGAAATCAATGACATTTATCTTAGTTCCTGTGCATAATCTGTAAATATCAGTAATTTTACATTTCTATTCTCTACATGATAGATTAAAATTAAGGGACAGCAAGAGGCATCTTGACCCAACCTGGCTGTCACATTTATTTCATCAAACACCTTTCTCCCCCTATCCAGCCCTGACTCTCCAAGTACTAGTTATTAAGCCCTCTCTTGAACTCTACCAGTCCTGTTGCATCTACCATGTATGGAGGTAATCTATTAATTCTAAAGTTTGACTACCCTGCCAGACTTTAAATCTGTGTTCTCTAGTCCTAGCATTCTTCCCATAAAAAAAATAAAATAATTATAGATTAATCCTATTTATTCTCTTATAATTTTGAACACTGAACCTGCTTTTTTAAGGACTTTAACCTGTCCTCATATGACAGCCCCTCTATCATGAGATTCATTCTAGTAGATTTCCTTTTAAAACTTTCCAACAGCTAATTGTCCTCAAACTATGGAGCCCACGACTGATCACAGTACTCTAAATGAGGCCTACATAAGATCTGTACAAGGAAATAACACTTTTTGGCTTGTTCAG
>NW_013691020.1:0-913 GCF_000517525.1 Limulus polyphemus | reverse complement strand
ACACATGTATAGATTGTTAATATCAACGTCAACTAATAATGTTACACATGTATAGATTGTTGTATCAACGTCAACTAATAATGTTACACATGTATAGATTCTTGATATCAACGTCAACTAATAATGTACAGGTTGTCAATACCTAGACCGATGCAACAATACGATAAATTGTTGACTGGCGAGACAGAAGAATATCAATTATTATATAAACAGCAAGGTTGATATCCAGAAAGAAAGATTATTGCTCTGAATGGAACAACGTTGACATAAATATTTACTAAAACAAATCATTATCTTGAGAGAAGTAACAATAACACTAACATTTAATTAGTGAAAATAATTACATATGGCAATGTTATTAAAATAGTCTTAGTAAGACAAGCAAGTACCGTTAATTATGTGTTTCTTTACTGACTAAATCATTACTCTAGCCTTCTCCAAGCTCAATCCATAATTGGATTTGGAATTAATATGCCAGGTCTTTCCTTGTTCGATCCCCATTAATTTGTGAATTATTTCTCAGCCGTCCCTCTAGTGTCCACCTCTTACTTGTTCTGTATATAGACTTAAGTTCATAATCCTCCTCTTCTTCCCCTTCATCAGAGTTGTTTACCTGTCAAATATTCCTACTTTCTCTTTATTCCTCATCGCTGAAAAACTAATTCCACAGTTTGTTTGTTGTTTTGTATTCCAGTGACTGTGGGACATCAATAAACCCTTTGATCGCTGTGAAACTAATTCCACAGTTTGTTTGTTGTTTTGTATTCCCGTGACTGTGGGACATCAATATTCCTCATCGCTGAAAAACTAATTCCACAGTTTGTTTGTTGTTTTGTATTCCAGTGACTGTGGGACATCAATATTCCTCATCGCTGAAAAACTAATTCCACAGTTTGTTTGTTTTGTATTCCGG
>NW_013691019.1:0-913 GCF_000517525.1 Limulus polyphemus | reverse complement strand
GTTCAAAAAGACGTGAAAGCTATTTAGGCCTAAAAATAGGATGGCCGCCCCAGTTAGCATCACATTATTTCTTTGATGAAACTGTTATTCAATTAATTAACTGATTTCAAATCGGAACTATCTGATAAAACTATTCAAAAGTCTAGCTATAATATTTATCTGTTTAGTATTTGAAATTGGAAACACCCCAAATTTAATACCAAACGATGTCTTTCAAAGAAAATCTGAAAGGTAATTTTATTTGCGAACGTGAAATTGAAATACATTTAAAATAATAAGAAGTTTATTTTTCATTAGTCCGTCAGAAACTAAAATACAGAGGTAAAAATATAACGTTTGAAGATTACAATTTGATTTTTTAACCGCAACATAGACAAAGTTGTCTTGTCCATCAACGACTGTATAAAAAGTTGGAAATCCCACCCTGACTCCTCCTGTCTCTCAAAGACTGTTTAAAAATTTTTCCTATGTTTTATTTTCATCTTTTGTAAGGGTTTTTGTGCGTATTTGTAATTTATTTATGTGGAATGAGATGTTGGTTATTTGAACACAGTTAAAGTAACATAATTAACAAACAATGAGACCGGAAAGGAACTGAAAGTTAACATACAGTGACATCATGAGTATATTATCCCAATTCATTTAGTGTAAGGTTGTAAATTGACTTATTTATAACATTTTTCTCTTTGTTAGCATTAAAGACGTCTATAGTTCGCTTCATTTCGAGCAAAAATATCTCAGAAGAGAATAGCTCGATTTGTAGGTGGCTATTCAGTATTGTAATAATAAAAAAGGGTAGTTTGTGTTATTAATTGGATATTTTGTATTTAATAATTTAGGACTAATGTTAAATTATATATGCTTGTAGTTTTTAATAGTAATATTTTAAAGTATTTTAAAATTTAAAAAAATT
>NW_013691018.1:0-913 GCF_000517525.1 Limulus polyphemus | reverse complement strand
AACTAACGAACGGAGGCGTAACAATATATTCATTTTTACGATTATTTATATTCTGAACAATAAATAGAAATAGATATTTATTTACAAAAAAGTTATATATAATTTTATACTGATGTATATTACAAATGCATCTTTTAAAATGATTTAACTTAGACGTTTATCTATCATGCTTTATAACTTACAGTGCCTTTTACAATATTTTTTAATTTAACTATTCTTTTTTAGGAGTTAAAATAACCAGATCTTTCTAACCTACAATAGGTATATCATGCATTCAAATTACATAATTATATCGACGGTAAATATTTTTATATTGATTGACCTGATTCTGGCCATAGAGTAAGTAAGGCTGTTTTAACCGAAAACTAGCTACACTATAATACTAGAAAACTAAAAAACAGTAATATATAAATTATATACATGTTATTTTGCGTAATAAAGCAATATTTTAAACAGTTATGTATTTCAAACATAGATGACACACGTAAAAATGTCATCTAAATTATACTATTATCATAATGACGATTTCTAATTAGTTTCTGTTCTCTATTTCTTTGTAATTCATGAGAAGCTTACATACAAATCTGGAGGTGAAAAGAGAAAAGAAAAAAGGAGAAAAGTTGATGCTTCTTCATGTTAAAAACCAGTAACAAGTTTTATAATAAAATAAATATTCTACCTACAGAGAGGTTATCAGTGTCGAAAACTCCTCTTCCAAGTTTCGTTTTTGATGACTCAACATCGACTTCTCAACAGACACCAATGGAAATCAACTCTACAACGTGGACTTCTCAACAGCTACCTGTGAAAATCAACTCCACAACGTCGACTTCTGAACAGCTACCAGTAGAAATCAACTCTTTGACGTGTTCTGCAATTTGTTGTAAGTCTGAAAAACCGAATCAGCCACATT
>NW_013691017.1:1379-1840 GCF_000517525.1 Limulus polyphemus | reverse complement strand
AGTATTGTTAAATCTTGGGTCTTTTTATTGACAGTACACAGTATCGTTAAATCTTGTGTCTTCTTATTGACAGTACTGTTAAATCTTGGGTCTTTTTATTGACAGTACACAGTATCGTTAAATCTTGTGTCTTCTTATTGACAGTACACAGTATTGTTAAATCTTGGGTCTTCTTATGGACAGTACACAGTATAGTTAAATCTTGTTTCATCTTATTGACAATACACAGTATCGTTAAATCTAGTGCATTCTTAATGAAAGTACACAGTATCGTTAAATCTTGTGTCTTTTTATTGACACTACACACTATCGTTAAATCTTGTGTATTCTTATTGACAGTACACAGTATCGTTAAATCTTGTGTCTTTATTTTGACAGTATACAGTATCGTTAAATCTTGTGTCTTTTTATTGATAGTACACAGTATTGTTAAATCGTGTGTTTACTTATTGACAGTACAC
>NW_013691017.1:0-452 GCF_000517525.1 Limulus polyphemus | reverse complement strand
ACAGTATCGTTAAATCTTGTGTCTTTTTATTGATAGTACACAGTATAGTTAAATCTTGTGTCTTCTTATTGTTAATACACAGTATCGTTAAATCTAGTGTATTCTTAATGAAAGTACATTAGTATCGTTAAATCTTGTGTCTTCTTATTGACAGTACACAGTATCGTTAAATCTTGTGTATTCTTATTGACAGTACACAGTATCGTTAAATCTTGTGTCTTTATTTTGACAGTATACAGTATCGTTAAATCTTGAGTCTTTTTATTGATAGTACACAGTATTGTTTAATCGTGTTTTTACTTGTTGACAGTACACAGTTTTGTTAAATATTGTGTCTTCTTATTAAAAGTACACAGTATCGTTAAATCTTGTGTCTTCTTATTGACAGTACACAGTATCGTTAAATCTTGTGTATTCTTATTGACAGTACACAGTATCGTTAAATCTTGTGT
>NW_013691016.1:0-913 GCF_000517525.1 Limulus polyphemus | reverse complement strand
GTTATGCAATATTTAAAGATTTGTTACATTTTATATTATTTGTTTTTCGAATTTAAAAATCATATTTTGTCGTTCTTTCTCAAAATTATTGTCTTTCCAGCATCATTCGTTTTCAAGTGAAAATTGTTTTCTGATAACAAATATATGAAATTTAAGCCTTGATACATTGTTCACAGAGTTTATTACACGTTGTAAAAACGTTTTTCTTTATACTATTGTTATGGAGTTCCACCACATATGTGAACTATATCCAACAATCGTATATTTACCATGATAGTTTCTGAATGTAGAATCACAGGACACTATTTCGAATAATGTAGCCTTTAATGTCCCCCATGAAAGTGAAATATATCATACAGGAGCACATTTAGGATCTCATCTGATCCAAAACCAACATCCAACCACTATCACCCACGTCATTAGAGGGTCTGGGTATAATATTCTTAAGATAATTGGTGTATGGTTTACCTTACTTTGCTTCATTGAACTTTGTTACAACAATAGTCTAGATCGGAGATCACGTGGTTGTAACGTAATATCGTATAATAGGCAGAGAGGCAATACATTATATAGGTGGTTATTATAGTATGTGTAGATATTTATTGAAAGAAATGTTAAGATTCAATAGAAAACCTGCATGAAGCACAGAAATGATGAACTGTTATTAGGAAGAGCTTTGGCTATAGCAATAAACATGTTTTTCATCATACAGTTTGTGTAAAAGTGAATTTGAAAAACAGAATTTTATAGCTCTTACAATATAATAGCATTAGGTCGGATCATGGGCTTTCTTAAGCTTGGTAGAATAATATGTTCGATTTGAATAAACTACAAGATATGAGAAAATGGAACTAAGAAGTAACTTAAAAGCTGAAACATGAACAACAAGCCGGTTATCATATAAAAAAAAGAT
>NW_013691015.1:0-913 GCF_000517525.1 Limulus polyphemus | reverse complement strand
AACGTGTTATATCAACATCAGTAGCCACTACATCATTAACAACGTGTTATATCAACATCAGTAGCCACTACATCATTAACAACGTGTTATATCAACATCAGTAACCACTACATCATTAACAACTGATCTATAGATTAATTAGTCATATGATATTATATAATCAACAGTTTTCTCTGTGTGTTTTATACTATCAGACTTTTTCTATATATATATATATATATATATATATATTTTCTCTATCGCAATTTTAATAACTAAATGGCCAGAAGACGGACGTTAATTTCAAGCATAACCACCATTAATTTAAAACTTCTGACCAGAGAGAGAGAGAGTAGGCAATGAGTCACCAGAACCCATCGCTTATGAGCCTGTTTTTAACCGAATAGTAGGACTGACTGTCACTTCTATAACACGCCTACAGTTTAAAGGACAGTGAAAAACCAGCGTATATCATTTGCTTGAACCTTGGACCTTATACTAACCATTAGGCCATCCCAGACATGGAAGGAAGGAGTAATAAGTAATGAAAGCAGGAAGGTTTTGTCGAAGTTAGAGAGCACGAGCGTTTTGAACCAGAAAATCTCAGAAAGTCCGAGTACTGAGGCCCCGTTTATAGTTAGATGTGGAGGCATATGTTGTACATGGGAGACAGCCGCCACAGGATGAAGAAAAGGAGAAGCCAGAAATTGGAACTCCAATTAGGGTTAAGAAGAGTTCCGATTAAGATTAAGATATGTTGAGAATAAGAGGAGTTCCAGTTAGGGTTAAGACAAGTTCTGGCTAAGTTTAAGATGAGTTCCGGTTATGGACAAAGAAGAGTTCTGTTTAGGGTTAAGACAAGTTCTGGCTAAGTTTAAGATGAGTTCCGGTTATGGACAAGAAGAGTTCTGTTTAGGGTTAAGACAAGTTCTGG
>NW_013691014.1:0-913 GCF_000517525.1 Limulus polyphemus | reverse complement strand
TCTTCATTATCACTGAAACAATAGTAACTATTAGTCACGAGTCTTCATTATCACTGAAACAATAGTAACTATTAGTCACGAGTCTGCATTATAACTGAAACAATAGTAACTATTAGTCACGAGTCTTCATTATCACTGAAACAATAGTAACTATTAGTCACGAGTCTGCATTATCACTGAAACAATAGTAAGCAGCATCTTTGTTTCAAAATATTTTAAAACTTCAGATTTCTCTCTCTCATTTTACAGATATAGATGATTAAATTTCATGTCCTCTTCTTTTCTTTACATCTTCTCGTTAAATGCTGGTTTTCTTTGCTTCAAGGCAAGAGATTCTAGTATTATAAGGTGGAAGGCTTTCTCAGAATGGTTTGTTTGACTTCTAGTGGTTGATGCATTATAAAGAGTAATATAAATATGGGGCAAAATTATTTTCACACAACAGGTTTTGTTATACACCATTATTTTTCTTTACTTTGACAACCTTTATTCAAAGTGAGAAAATGTGTGTCATTGAATAGAGAAATAATAATTCCATGTTACTTTGAACAATAAAAACAATACAAACTATTATAAAGTAAACATGTTTTATTTTATACTAGATCACACTTTTACATCATAATAAACTCATTGTCTGAATCTCACTCATCTCCAGAAACCTTATATTAATTTTCACAATTACATGTCACTAGATATCTGTATCAAAGTCCACACCAATTACTCAGAATTACTTCGTTTTCTCCACCATTAAAACAGTAGATATACACTGACATTTTACCTGCCCCATGCATGACTATCTCAAATCCAGTAGAATGTTCAAATTTAGATCAGCACCTGCACAGCTGTTACTATCCCTAATCTTTGTTGTATATTAGATCAACCTTGTGTATGGTTGTTACTATCCCCAACCCTT
>NW_013691013.1:0-913 GCF_000517525.1 Limulus polyphemus | reverse complement strand
GTCGTTGTTAAATTTAACGTAGTAAGTTTAATTTACTTATATATATATATATATATATATCGTTCTAAATGTTTACTCAGAAGTTTTATTTACCATATATAGATATATATATCGTTGTGAATGTTTAATCAGAAGTTTTTATTTACAATATATGTATTTATATATTGTTGTGAATGTATAATCACATGTTTTCGTAACCAAATATGTACATGTATCATTGTAAGTGTTTAATTGGAAGTTTTATTTACCATATATATAGATATATATAGATATCGATGTTTAGATTTAATCAGAGGTTTTTAATTACCATGTATATATATATATCGTTGTGAATATTGTGAATATATATAAAAATATTGTTGTAAATGTGTAATCAGAAATTTTTATTTTCCATATATATATGTATATATATATATATCGATGTGTAGGTTTAATCAGATGTTTTTATTTACCATATATGTATATATGTATATATTTACCATTTATATCGTTGTAAGTAATACCTCGACCAGGAGTTGGCGTCCATGCTGAAGCTTCCGCGTACCTGAGGCGGAGAATGTGGCCCGGCGTTGCAGAAGGGGTGACCATAACATTAGTTTCTCTCTTATATTATTGAAGCCAGTTAAAAGCTATAGTGGCCGTTCGAACGCTACCGACTATCGACAATTTTTTACGAACCCGACCTCGACGGCAATTTATTACGCCTCTGCAAAACACCACCTGGAACCCCGTCGAGGTTCCGTGGGTGATACATCGACCGTGTGTTTGCGTCAAATGACGAGGCTTTCCTCGTACCTGAGGCAGAGACCGTACCCCGGTGTTGGAAAAGGGGTGACCATAACAATTGTTTCTCTCTTATATTATGGGAGGCAGTTAAACGCGGTAGTGGCCGTTCGAACGTTTCCTACTATAC
>NW_013691012.1:0-913 GCF_000517525.1 Limulus polyphemus | reverse complement strand
GTTAGTTTTCAGAATCACATTTGTCTTATTTATATACATTCCAAATGTTACTCACAATTTTTATTTATTAGTTATACTCTACTGAAAAATCAAGAGGAACAAATGACGTCAGCTTCTTTATTGCGATTAGTTAATTAATTAATACCTTTACTCTGAGAACTTTAACTATAGTGTTATAGTTGCTCATCAGAGGGCAGGCAATTATTTGCGCATGCGTTGATAAAAACTTGTAATATAACGGAAGAGGTAATAACAAGTTGTTCACGGTTTATATCGAGTCTGAGGTTGCAAAAGAATAGTGCAGTGAAAATGCTACCTTTTGAATGCGGATAGGTGATATGGATAACTTAAGAGTTAAGTTAATATCGACTGTGATATTTCTTTCATTACACCTACAGCATTTCGTTTTAACTGCAGGTAATTTTAACTCCCGAGACTTTGTTAAAATATTATTAACTAAGTAGATTAATCATATTTGAACTTTAATTTTATAAGTTTAAATAATTAATGTTGAGTCTTGATATTTTCAATAAAAAATAGATGCTTTGCACTTGAAATTTAATTTTACCTTATAATTACACTTAGTTATATAAGATACTTTCGGGACGGTTTTAACTTTAAGTTCCGGAGACACTACTTTGACGTCTTTTAGTTGTACTGTGCTGCTAGTATAATACAACTTAAACGCACGATAGTGTTTCCGAAAATGTGTCATTTTGGTCATCTATGGACTTTCAACTTAAGTTAAACTTAAAGTCTGAGTAAAGATTAAAGTATTGATGTTAGGCTAAGTTATGTCAATAAAACTTTACAAATTACAGAACTTACTCTATAGTGTATTATGTTTTATTACATAACTGAAATAAGTTATTATTTTATTGTGATTTTAGGTTATACACACACACACACACAC
>NW_013691011.1:0-913 GCF_000517525.1 Limulus polyphemus | reverse complement strand
CTAAAATCAAACTAGCTTAATTTCAGTGGTAAACATAATATTACAAAAATAAAATATAAATCGATTATTTTGAATTCCTCCAAGATCCAGAGGAAGATCACTGTCGAAACTAAGTTGAATGAACGGCAACTGCCTGTTGTAGAAACACAAGTGTAGATGACGACGTTTCGAAAGTCTTTCGTTTTCAGGTCTGTAGAAAATAAAAGTGGCACTCATTTCACTATCTGTAAAACTTAACGGTACTAGTTCATCTCGTTGATTTCTATGTGGATCAGTGATTCATCCATTGACTTATTGTTAAATATATAGTTTTTTGTCTATTGATATGAGTTAACCCTGTGTAGAGTTTTTGTTTTAAAGTTTGTACACAATTTATCTTTACATCGTATAAGAACAAACTACATAATACTTGGGAAAGAATAATAAATAACTCCACTAAAGAGGAAAAGTATAATTGAAATATATTATATAGCTACAGAACACCGGAAAATTTCACTCATTATGACCACAATCGTTACAAGAAGAAATCAATCCATTCTACTGGTGTTGCTTAGTTTTTTAACTTTTTAACAACAGATGATTAGAGAAGAATATATAAATTTCAGAGGCACAGAGCAAAATACAAAGTACTAGTGAATTACATGTGAAAATTCACAGGAAAAGGCAACAACGTAAAAAAAATGCACTTCTCGTTTTTAACAGCTATTTACATGTTTTTGTAAGTTTTCAAGCAAATCTTTGCATTCAACCCTGAGAACCTCCAAAGCTCCACATTTAAAGGTCCCAGGGGGAAAAAATCGAAAATTTATACCTAGGTACTTGTTTTGAGCATTCTCTTAAATGTCTAAGTCAATGTTTATATAAACCCATGGATACGGTCCTGAAAGCCTTTTAAAACCCTGTTACGTCTCCA
>NW_013691010.1:0-913 GCF_000517525.1 Limulus polyphemus | reverse complement strand
GATTCAGTAATGTCCACGGACTATTTTATTAAATATTGTGAATGTAACTCAAGTGTAAATGTCACACTGATTGTCGACTATTCTCACTATAATTAGAAGAAACTGGGATATTTAAATATGGTCAAAGCTCGAGAATAAAATGATATAAAAATACGACCCATACACCTACATTTTGAGGGTGATAAATTGTGGTTTATATTTTAAATTGGCTTGTGGAAAAATCAAAAACATTATAGGGCGATGTTTTTACCATGTGTTTGTTCATAACTTGGAAGTTACAAAATAGGTTATATTTTCTCTGCTCATCGCGGGTAATTAAACCAGATTTTTAGAGTTATGGGCCTTCAGTTTTAATGCTGATCTACAAGGGGCTCCACTCTGGAAGTTTGTTTTTCTAAACAAAACATTAAGATAATCGGTTGGTAGCGACTGAGCTCCAATGGCACTGCGATATTTATTCAACTTGTGAACACCAAGTATATAGGTATAAATAAACTGAAACTATAGAAGGACATGAACATAGTAATAATAAGGCTTTTGTAAAAAATAAGGTCTGGACATTTTATGGTCTATTAGAGAAACGGAATGCTTTTAAATAGAACATTTCTAGCTTATATAAATAATCCAAGATTCTTTTAGAGAATTATCTACAGTTACGAAATTCTAAATGATGAAATATATGGTTGAATATACGATAATTGCAATCACATACATCAATATACTGTAGTTATCCTTTCAAAAAGTTGGTTCTTATGATCCCGAATACTTTTGTAAGTAACAAAGGATTGGTTTGTTTTGAATTTCGCGCAAAGCTACACGAAGGATATCAGCGCTAGCCGTCCCTAATTTATCACCGAAAGAAGGTAGCTGGTCAAGCGCCCTAACCACCTAGTCATACCGAGCCAATAACAAA
>NW_013691009.1:0-913 GCF_000517525.1 Limulus polyphemus | reverse complement strand
CACAATGACCATGAATTCATAGTATTTATTAAATGTCAGCCTGATATCAGTAATTAGAACTTCCTTCAGCTAAAGATAAATATCCTAGAAAATTGAACTTTAGAGAACATAAAGTAATAACTTTAGTGTTCATTTCCCCGAACTATAAAAACCTAAACTTACATTCTGCGAACACTTATGATGTTTGAAATTAGTAAACGAATCTTTAAGCCAACTACCAGATATCAATAAAACTTTCTTTGAAAAAACAGAAACAAAAAACATTCGGCTTTCAAATGAAACAAGTTCATTACGACGACGTGTTCTTCAGAGTTACTTGTATTTATGTTATTCAAGGATTTTCTTCAACGATCGCAGCTAAACGTTCATGTCTATTCTTAGTTACATGTCTAAAGCTATTCTATATAAATTCGTCAAAACCATATTTATTTTGGGGTTAATATTGTACACTTTACGACAAAGGACTACATTTTTCAAATTTTACAGAAAAGGAATGTAAATATATTATAAAATGGAATAACCTTTGTTTGTTTGTTTGTTGGTAACTACAAGTCTACACAAAGGGCTATCTGAGCTGTGTCCCACCACAGGTATCAAAACCCTATTTCTGGCGTTATAAGCCCTCAGACGCTGAGCCACTGGGAGGGGCTATTAATCTTTATGACTTGCTTAGTTAATTTTGCATTAATTTTTAAATCACAATTATTTCATTTTCTTAACTTTCGAAACAATAAATATTGATATTAAAAGAGAACCTACTTGGTCTAAAATAATATGCCACAAAGAACTGACATGGACTAAAGTGTTGTTTCTTTTCCGTTGCCATTTTTTCCAACGCTTGCTATAATTGTTTAAGAAATATCATTAAAATGCAGCTATACCTCATAAGATTCGGTTTGGTTTGAATTTTGCA
>NW_013691008.1:0-913 GCF_000517525.1 Limulus polyphemus | reverse complement strand
CATGTAGTAAGTTACTAAAACCTTGCCACATGTCGTGTAGATACATGTAGTAAGTTACTAAAACCTTGCCACATGTGGTGTAGATACATGCAGTAAGTTCTGAAGCGCAGATAACATTCTTTTTCATATTCGTAAGAGGGCGCTGTAGAAAAGGAGTTTTAAAGGGCTAATTTCTATGATGTGATTTAGAATAAGCTGAAACGTACAGATCGATAAACTTGGTAAAACGGTTGTAAATAATCATATATAAATCAATTTACCAACCAGGTGGCGCCATATGTTAAAAGCTTTAATAGGCTAAACTTTATGCAAACGCATATACATAGTTTTGTACAGAATAACCGAGAGAAAAATCAAGCACGTTTAATGGTACAACCATTGATCGATCTTCAGGCCTAGTATGTTGCTATCGGAAATTAGCTTTTTATTTTCTTCGCTTTTATAAGTACATATACATTATACATGTCTATCTAATAACAGTAGAATGGGACATTTGGAGAGAAGCAGGAAAAGGCCTAAGATTATTAACAAGAGTGGATGTTTTAACCAGCTTTCTTACGGCCTGCTTGGGACAATTGTTCTTTTTACGAGCTTTTCAGTGGCACGTGGCATATCCCGCTCCCTCGTTCATTAACGATGATAGATAAGACTAGCTACAAATGACAATTTATCGAAGCTGTAAGCACAGAAATAGGGTGGAAGTAAGTGTTAAAAGTTTCTTTGGTTAGATTTTTTGTTACCATAATTCTTTTGTCCTGTTTCTCCGTTTTAATTTGTTGAACCATCTTACCAGTTCATTAATCATACTTTGAAGTCAAAAACAGGAGCGCTCTCTAGCGGTACAGTGGCAGGTTTCCAGACTTATAAAGCTAAAAACCGGGCTACGACACTTAGTGTTTGGAAGGTTTATTTA
>NW_013691007.1:0-913 GCF_000517525.1 Limulus polyphemus | reverse complement strand
AATATACAATTAAATAAATTCTTTAGTCACTTTTGTTTAATTGTTTATTATTGTGATTGTATGGTGTCTAGTCAGTATTGTGATTGTATGGATGGTGTCTAGTCACTTTTATTTAATTGTATAACAATCACAATAATAAAGAATTAAACAAAAAAGACTAGAGACCATACAACCATAATAATATACAATTAAATAAAAATGACTAGAGACCATACAATCACAATAATATACAATTAAACAAAAGTGACTACACACCATACAATCACAATAATATACAATTAAATAAAAGTGACTACACACGATACAATCACATTAACAAACAATTAAACAAAAGTGACTAGACACCATACAATCACAATAACAAACAATTAAACAAAAGTGACTAGAGACCATACAATCACAATAATATACAACCAAACGAAAGTGACTACAGACCAAGCAATCACAATAATATACAATTAAACAAAGGTGACTACACACCATACAATCACAATAATAAGCAATTAAACAAAAGTGACTACAGACCATACAATCACAATAATAAACAATTAAACAAAAGTGATTAGAGACCATACAATCACAATAATAAACAATTAAACAAAAGTGACTACAGACCAAACAATCACAATAGTAAACAATTAAACAAAAGTGACTAGACATCATACAATCACAATATATACAATTAAACAAAAGTGACTAGACACCATACAATCACAATAATAAACGATTAAACAAAGGTGACTACAGACAATACAATCACAATAATATACAATTAAACAAAAGTGACTACAGACCATACAAACACAATAATATACAATTAAACAAAAGTGACTACAGACCATACAATCACATTAACAAACAATTAAACAAAAGTGACTACAGACCATACAATCACAATAATAGACAATTAAAC
>NW_013691006.1:0-913 GCF_000517525.1 Limulus polyphemus | reverse complement strand
CTAAAATATTCTAGAAATATTTTACGAAAGTTATAATTTAATTTGACTAATAATTACTTAAAGGACTAAAATATTCTAGAAACATTTTACGAAAGTTATAATTTACTTTGACTAAACTACTTAAAGGACTAAAATATTCTAGAAAGATTTTACGAAAGTTATAATTTAATTTGAATAAAAACAACTTAGAGAACTAAAATATTGTCGAAACATTTTACGAAATTATAATTTACTTTGACGAAAAACAACTTACAGAACTAAAATATTGTCGAAACATTTTACTAAGAATAATTTACTTTGACTAAACTACTTAAAAAGACTAAAGTATTCTAGAAACATTTATACCAAAGCTATAATTTACTTTGAACAAAAACAACTTAAAAGAGTGAAATACTCTAAAAACATTTTACGAAAGCTTAAATTTACTTTGACTAAAAACTACTTAAAAGAATAAAATATTCTAAAGACATTTTATTTCAGCTATAATTTACTTTGACTAAAAACTACTTAAAGGACTAAAATATTCTAGAAACATTTTATTTCAACTATAATTTACTTTTACTAAACTACTTAAAGGACTGAAATATGCTAGAAACATTTTTTTCAACTATAATTTACTTTGATTAGCTACTTAAAAAAGACTAAAATATCCTAGTTACATTTTTACCAAAGCTATAATTTACTTTCACTAAACTACTTAAAGGAGTAAAATATTCTAGAAACATTTTACGAAATCTATAATTTACTTTGACTAAACTACTTAAAGGACTAAATATTCTAGAAACATTTTATTTCAGCTATAATTTACTTTGACTAAAAACGACTTAAACGACTAAAATATTCTAGAAAAATTTATTTCAACTATAATTTACTTTGACTAAACTTTTTAAAGGAATGAAATATGCTAGAAACA
>NW_013691005.1:0-913 GCF_000517525.1 Limulus polyphemus | reverse complement strand
GGTTTGCATATGCAAGAACGAGGTAAAAGAATAGTTTATATAGGGTTAACTAAGGAACATACAAGGGATACTTATTAGGACGTTATCCTACAAAAATATGATACATTCGACTGAAGCTATATATATCACATGCATTGGAATAATTTGACTTTGTTTCAAGTATTTTAAATTATTCAAAATATCTATAAAATTAAATCGATAAGTATAACTTGCAAAAAAAGAATAATTTACGAAAGGTTCATTGCGTGTTTTAAATAATACCGCTAATGACAGAGAGGTTTGTTTGTTAGTAGTTGTGCACGAAGCTAAACAGTTGGCTATCTGTGATGCGCCCATCACGGGTATCGAAGCCGGTTTCTAGTGTTATATGTCGGCAGACATTTAGCCGTGCAACTAGGGGAAGGGTTTGTCTCCTCTTAATTTTTTTTATATAAATGAGGGGCGACTTAATGGGGAATGACTATATTTTGTATGTTTTTATCCCTGTGAAAGAGGAGCTTCTCTGTATTTTCGTATGGAATACATGTTACTCCCCCAATATATTTTGTATATTTACGCCTCCATTAAAGGGTTTTGTTTATTGTTAAGCGCAACGCTACACAGTAGACTATCTGTGCTGTGTCCACCACATGTACCAAAACCCGTTTTTTACCGTTGTAAGCCTTCAAACTTACCGCTGAGCCACTGGGGGGGGGGGGGCATGTCCCCCCCCGAAAGTGCAATGTGTTAATTACTTGAATTTCCTATTTTAGTATCCATACATACACACACACGTTCCAAATAGGCTTACGCCAGGTGCCACTTGCTTGTGTAATTTTTTTTTTTCTCAATCGATTGAACTTTCTTATACAAATGTATTTCGCGATCATTTAGATATATGTCATACATTCCTGGCGTTGTATATCACGTTTCT
>NW_013691004.1:0-885 GCF_000517525.1 Limulus polyphemus | reverse complement strand
TCAGATTGCGAGTAGAGCGCCCTAACCACCTGGCCATGCTCAAAAATAGAACTCAAGTGGAACCACACGGGACAAGGAAGGCCTTACCATAGCTGACAAATAACATTATTAATTAGTGAACCATTTATTTTTATTTTTTATAATATTGATAAATTTAAACTTTCTAACATTTGTAATAGACTATTATGACTAATGGATAAGTAGTTGGCTGCTAATATCTGTGTCTGTGGCTAATGAAAGAAATGTGAATGTTGATCTAATTTTCATTCTTTGTTCAAATTTTGATATTGTTTCACTGTTTTTAGAATTATGGATTTGTAACAGCAAAAAAATAAGAAGACGTGTGATCATTTTAAAATTTCAATGTGAACCCAACTAATCTAGAAATGCATTTAATTGAGCTTTATAAATGTTGGCCCACGTTTTAAAACATTGGATCAACAACAAAGAAGTAATGCTAATTTATATAAGCGAGTGAGAGAGGTTCGAGTCTACTGAAGGAATAACGAGACTTCTGAACAATGGTCTCAACAAGATGTAGAGGAAATTTGTTATTTAAATGGAAACACGTGGTGTATCAATTGTAAAACTTTCTTTCATCATGGAAAGGAATGATAGTAATATTGAATATAGTTTTAACATTATGTTAACACATTTACTGCATGCACTGAGTCATTTGACCAACATTTATAAGGCAAAGAATAAATGTTTGGTTATAATGACCCCACTAAAGAAAGTGAGATTTTGTCAGTCCACTTGTATCTTTAATACATAATAAAAAGTAAAGAATGTACTTGAGTTAGTCATCCTTGAAATAAAAAGCAAAAAACGAAGGAATGTTGTGACGGTCTTATTATTATTATATATTTATTTTAATATCGATGT
>NW_013691003.1:0-913 GCF_000517525.1 Limulus polyphemus | reverse complement strand
AAACAAACCTTCAATGTGACCTTGATATTTGACCTACTTTCATCAAAAAGTTATTTTTTTATGGAACACGTAACCTCTATACCAAATTAATTCAACACCAGATGAAATATGTTCGAATTATGCTGTTCACATACACGATAAAAAACAATACTTTTAAACAAGCAGAAATGACATGAGAAACTGCGACCTCCACAAATATCCATACGTAGCACTCAATGACTTGTTAGGTACTTTACAAAGAACAGAAGCAGGAGTTTGGTAGTTCAATCCTCGAAAAACAGTTTACAACTTTTGTTACTCGGTATTTTAGCCTGGTTTGCGAAACCACGAAGTTTTATACAAAAAATTTAAAAATAAACAATAGCAAAAACATATTTTTGAGTTTATACATTCATCCATCACTTACTCTAATTTATTTCTTCTGCCTCAAGTCACTGGCTTATACAGGATAGTTCTTTGAAGTGGCTCATCTACCAACTCTTGAGCTGAGCTAGTTAGAATGCCCTTAGCTGGACATTTTTACGTTATATTATTTCATAAGAAGTACATTATATTCTAATTGAGCTGTACTTCCCAGTAAATCTGAGCTAGACTATTTGAAAGTTGTGTTTTAAGCGGTGATTTTTGACTATATATATCATATGTTACTGTATTTTAGAGCTAATGATTAGATACCTTTTGTTATCGTATTTGATTTATGTGAGGTTGGCACTATTGTATTTTTAGAACAGTGCCAACCTCAATACAATAGAACAGTGCCAACCTCAATACAAAATTGCATTGAGGTTGGCACTATTCTATTTTGTATTGAGGTTGGTACTATTCTATTCTGTATTGAGGTTGGCACTGTTCTATTTTGTATTGAGGTTGGCACTGTTCTATTTTGTTTTGAGGTTGGTCACTATTCTATTCT
>NW_013691002.1:0-914 GCF_000517525.1 Limulus polyphemus | reverse complement strand
CATTATATTGTTTGAGTAAGTTTGAATTTTAGTTTCATTATATTGTTTGAGTAAGTTTGAATTTTAGTTTCATTATATTGTTTGAGTAAGTTTGAATTTTAGTTTCATTATATTGTTTGAGTAAGTTTGAATTTTAGTTTCATTATATTGTTTGAGTAAGTTTGGATTTCAGTTTTATTATATTGTTTGAATAAGTTTGAATTTTAGTTTCAATATATTGTTTGAGTAAGTTTGAATTTTAGTTTCAATATATTGTTTGAGTAAGTTTGAATTTTAGAATCGTTATATTGTTTGAGTAAGTTTGAAATTTAGTTTCATTATATTGTTTGAGTAAGTTTGAAATTTAGTTTCATTATATTGTTTGAGTAAGTTGGAATTTTAGTTTCATTATACTGTTTTTGTTTTGTATTAAGTTCATTATTGTTTTTTAGTGCTGATTTTAATCGCATACGAACAAATAATGTACTTTATATGTATATAATGTGTATTGTAAGTATGTAGCCGATCGTATATATATTGTATATTTAAGAAGTAAATAGAAAAACATACCACGTGGGTTAGGGAACGTCTTCGATCGCTACCACCAAGAGACTACTAGAACCGTGTACTTCTCGGCGTTAACGTAAACCAATACAAAAAAATCAATTCCTTCAATTATATTTCATGAGTAGTGTACTGGAATAAATGGTTCCTTAAGCCTCATTCTAAACCAAGCTTGTCCAAAATAATTAAGATGTTTCTAAACGTAACTTATGTGATAGTGGGAAAAAAACCTAGATAGATAGACAAGCAGGAAGATACATAAATAGACACGCAGACAGACAGCTAAATAGAAATACACAAATAGGTAGATAAAGAGACAAGCAGGTAGACAGATAAATGGACACGCAGACAGACAGCTAAATAGAAATACA
>NW_013691001.1:0-914 GCF_000517525.1 Limulus polyphemus | reverse complement strand
ACTCTTTACGAATCATTCGTTATGTAGTTCAATTGTTGTGAATTGACGTCATGTTACTCGAATTTTCTGAATAGATTTATAGACCTAGACGGCGTGATTGTGAGTTTAGCCATAAAGAGCATATAGTGGAGATTTCTAACGTGAATTATCACAGATCGTATTGTAATAACAAAGTAGAGAAGAAATAACTTGTCTTGTCAATTGGGTTCTAAAGTAATTGAACCAACTTGTGTGGACTTTGAAGAAAAGAGATAATTATGTAAAGCTCTGGATAAAACTCTGGTAACCAACAATGTAATGTAAGTGAATTTATCACCGACTGTATTGTTATAACAGAGCAAAGAAGAATAATTTGTCTTGTCACACTGTGTTCTTAAATAACCGAACCAGTTTTTGTGGAATTTGATGAAAAAGAGACAACTATTTAAAGCTTTGAATACAACTGTAATAACCATCATTGTAACGAACATTTGTATATATGTTTGAAGTAATGGAATGCTAATAGTTTATTTTAATGGTAATATTAAAGATTTGTAGGAACGGGAAATTAACGGTTTGTAGCAACAGAATCTTTATGGTTTATTGTAATGGAATATTAACAGTTTGTAGTAACGGAAAGTTGACGGTTTATTGTAACGGAATGTTAACAGTTTATTGTCACGGAATACTAACGGCTTTATTGTAATGGAATTGTCAGGTCTTTACGTATGGGCCGGATTTTTTTACAGGAAGTGTCCGTGACTTATTAGCGATAAATTTCAACGATAAGCACACAATCCACTTGTTTTGAAACAATATATTGAAATAAGTCAAACCGTTAATATTCTTTTACGATAAATCTTTAACATTCCGTTACAACAAAACCGGGGATCCGGACATTTTGTTACGAACATTTAGTTACTGGACATTTCTTT
>NW_013691000.1:0-914 GCF_000517525.1 Limulus polyphemus | reverse complement strand
CACAGGTTGAGTCGGTAAGTGACAACTATATAACATGAGCTATACCATGCACGTTAAGTAACTAACACAGGTTAAGTCGGTAAGTGGCAACTATATAACATGAAGTATACCATGCACGTTAAGTAACTAACACAGGTTAAGTCGGTAAGTGACAACTATATAACATGAGCTATATCATGCACGTTAAGTAACTAACACAGGTTAAGTCGGTAAGTGACAACTATATAACATATGTTAACACAGTATATCATGCACGTTAAGTAGCTAACACAGGTTGAGTCAGCAAGTGACAACTATATAACATATGTTAACACAGTATATCATGCACGTTAAGTCGGTAAGTGACAACTATATAACATGTGTTAACACAGTATATCATGCACGTTAAGTAGCTAACACAGGTTGAGTCAGCAAGTGACAACTATATAACATGAGCTATATCATGCACGTTAAGTACCTAACACAGGTTAAGTCGGTAAGTGACAACTGTATAACATGAATTAACACAGTATATCATGCACGTTAAGTAACTAACACAGGTTGAGTCGGTAAGTGACAACTATATAACATATGTTAACACAGTATATACTTACCGACTTAACCTGTGTTAGTTACTTAACGTGCATGGACAACTATATAACATATGTTAACACAGTATATCATGCACGTTAAGTAGCTAACACAGGTTGAGTCGGCAAGTGACAACAATATAACATATGTTAACACACTATACCATGCACGTTAAGTAACTAACACAGGTTAAGTCGGTAAGTGACAACTATATAACATATGTTAACACAGTATATAATGCACGTTAAGTAACTAACACAGGTTAAGTCGGCAAGTGACAACTATATAACATGAGCTATATCATGCACGTTAAGTAACTAACACAGGTTGAGTCGGTAAGTGAC
>NW_013690999.1:0-914 GCF_000517525.1 Limulus polyphemus | reverse complement strand
TTTCAAAATTTTAGCAAAAAACGAAGGCTATAGCCTTGGTATTTTGGTCGAAAATATCAATTTTTTGAA
Organism: Limulus polyphemus; assembly: GCF_000517525.1. NCBI lineage: Eukaryota > Metazoa > Arthropoda > Merostomata > Xiphosura > Limulidae > Limulus > Limulus polyphemus. The sequence goes on along the minus strand of NW_013690999.1, from coordinate 845 downwards.
ACACGGAAAAAAGGCGCTTATTTGAAGCAAAATTAATAGAAAAATATCGGATAGTGTTTATTTTGGCAGAAAATTAGAAACTGAGACACTATAACATTAACGAAAAAGTATTATGTCGCGTTAGAAGCTAAATAAAATATAACTTTCGCTCATCCAGAGTAAACACAATCCAATAGGTGAAGTTTATTTTGTACTAAGACATCATGACCTTTAAGATGTGGTGATTTTGTTTGAATAATCTTATATTTAAAGCCCTTCTTTTCTTTATTATATCTTAAGGAAACAGAAGAAAAATCGAAGCTATCCAAATTTTGATATCAGATTATGGAATAAATATTGGGAATTTCGACGAAAGGATATCCATTTTGAACAGTGTACATCAAGGGCATCTTTGTATTGAAGTATGAGGAAAATCAATTTTTTTCAAAATTTTAGCAAAAAACGAAGGCTATAGCCTTGGTATTTTTGTCGAAAATATCAATTTTTTGAAACACGGAAAAAGGCGCTTTTTTGAAGCAAAATTAATAGAAAAATATCGGATAGTGTTTATTTTGGCAGAAAATTCAAAATTCAGACACTATAACATTAACGAAAAAGTATTATGTCGCGTCAGAAGCTAAATAAAATAGAACTTTCGCTCATCCAGAGTAAACACAATCCAAAAGGTGGACTTTATTTTGTAATAAGACATCATGACCTTTAAGATGTGGTGAATTTGTTTGAATAATCTTATATTTAAAGCCCTTCTTTTCTTTATTATATCTTAAGGAAACAGAAGAAAAATCGAAGCTATCCAAATTTTGATATCAGATTATGGAATAAATACTGGGAATTTGGAATAAATA
>NW_013690998.1:0-914 GCF_000517525.1 Limulus polyphemus | reverse complement strand
TTAAAAAAAAAAAGAAAAGAAAATACAATGTACCCACAGATCGAAATATGAGGAATATTTTATAATATCGCAAGGTTCGAACCCGGCTTGCTTGCTCCGAAATCCAGAGCTTTGCCACAGGACCAACCATGAACACTAACATGTATTGAATATCGTTGTCATGGTCCTCGGTTTTAATTTCATTCAGATTCAGTTCCATCGTGAATAAAAAGTAGGCAATAAAAACTGGAGTAACAGTAAAACTGATCAGGGAAACGTAGTCTAACAACATGACATTTTTACTGTAGACAAGTTCCTTGTCACGAGATTGTATGACACGCCCTTTCTCGATTTCGGAAAACTACATGTATGATATGGTAAATTTTAATCAATCTGTTAGTGAATGCTCCATAGACTCGTGTCCAAAAGTTAAAAGTAAAGCCTCGCGGTTTAATCATTAGACAAAAGGAATGTCATTACTTTAATTATTTTGGCGACAGCTGGAAAGTTAATAATATTTTATGTGATAACAGACAATTTAGAAATTACCTTAGCTCTGGCATTAATAAAAAACAAACAAACATTAGACGCATTTATTATAACAAAATACATTATTTATATCAATGTTTGCGTACGGTATAATTAGAATAATTAGCTTCTATCTATTATGTCCGATTTGCCTAATGTACATCAACCAAACTGTTTGGTAGTAATAGTGATTTCGTATGAGCATCCGGGAGTAGAACGTGCGTCCTAGTCCGGATACCGGGTAAACATGTTTTGGTGTGACGGGGATTCGAACCTGCGACCCGCAGATTGCGATTCGAGTGTCCTAACCGCCGGGCCAATAAACTGTTTGGTAGTAGTAGTGATTTCGTATGAGCATCCGGGAGTAGAACGTGCGTCCTAGTCCGGATAACGGGTAAACATGTTTT
>NW_013690997.1:0-914 GCF_000517525.1 Limulus polyphemus | reverse complement strand
ATGACTCCAGAGGGTTGTGTACGTCATATACTAACGGTCAGATATGACTCCAGAGGGTTGTGTATGTCATATTCTAACGGTAAGGTATGGCTCCAGAGGGTTGTGTACGTCATATTCTAACGGTAAGGTATGACTCCAGAGGGTTGTGTACGTCATATACTAACGGTCAGATATGACTCCAGAGGGTTGTGTACATTGTATCAAAACGGTAAGGTATACGACATGTAATAGGTTTTCTTTCTTCAAACGACAAATATCTGTTGTATACTTTTTAACTTTGGACTCTTTATAAAAATCGTGAGCTTGATATTGTGAATATGTTATACACAACCAGCAACAAAATTATATTTCACCGCTTGGTGGCTACACCCGGTTAATGAGAATAGTGAATAAGAAACAAAAACAAAAAGACATTTAGATCGTACGTGTCGGAACTGAATGAAATATGATCAACGTTTTGATCTTTTCAAATATTAATTAAAGTGATTACATCGGTTGGGACTATACACAGTGTGATCAACGTTTTGATCTTTTCAAATATTAATTAAAGTGATTACATCGGTTGGGACTATACACAGTGTGATCAACGTTTTGATCTTTTTAAATATTAATTAAAGTGATTACATCGGTTGGGACCATACGCAGTGTGATCAACGTTTTGATCTTTTTAAATATTAATTAAATTATTACATCAGTTGGGACTATACGCAGTGTGATCAACGTTTTGATCTTTTTAAATATTAATTAAATTATTACATCGGTTGGAACTATACACAGTGTGATCAACGTTTTGATCTTTTTAAATATTAATTAAAGTGATTACATCGGTTGGGACTATACACAGTGTGATCAACGTTTTGGTCTTTTCAAATATTAATTAAAGTGATTACATCAGTTGGGACTATACGCAGTGT
>NW_013690996.1:0-914 GCF_000517525.1 Limulus polyphemus | reverse complement strand
ATATATATATATATATATATATATATATGTGTGTGTGTGTGTATTCGATGAAGAAACTGATTTTTCTCATTATTGTGAAAAACAACAACAAATTTCACACGGAAAGTTTACACTTTTTGAGTGTGAAGTATTGTTACATGCATGACTTACACCCACAAAGTTTGGATTTATCAGAAAGTCATTTTGCCATAGAATATTGAATAGAAGTCATACTTCATACAAGTAAGTTTCGTTGTATACATTTTGAGTGATTAATGTCTTCTGAAAATATTTGTTAATAAAATTATACAGTACTTATATTATAACATAAAATTATATAGTACTTATATTATAATATAAACTTATATAGTACTTATATTATAAAATAAAATTATATGGTACTTATATTATAAAATAAAATTATATGGTACTTATATTATAATATAAACTTATATAGTATTTATAACATAAAATTATATAGTACTTATAACATAAAATTACATAGTACTTATATTATAACATAAAATTATGTAGTACTTATATTATAATATAAAATTATGTAGTACTTATATTATAAAATAAAATTATGTGGTACTTATATTATAAAATAAAATTATATGGTACTTATATTATAAAATAAAATTATATAGTACTTATATTATAATATAAAATTAAATGGTACTTATATTATAAAATAAAATTATATAGTACTTATAATATAAAATTATATGGTACTTATATTATAAAATAAAATTATATAGTACTTATAATATAAAATTATATGGTACTTATATTATAAAATAAAATTATACGGTACTTATATTATAATATAAAATTATATAGTACTTATATTATAATATAAAATTATATAGTACTTATATTATAAAATAAAATTATACAGTACTTATATTATAAAATAAAATTATACAGTACTT
>NW_013690995.1:0-914 GCF_000517525.1 Limulus polyphemus | reverse complement strand
TTCACCTTAACACTAAATAAAAACCACAATTTCTGTCACACCATTAGAAGATAGTTCATCTTAACACTAAATAAAAACCACAATTTCTGTCACTGTTATAAGCTAGTTCATCTTAACACTAAATAAAAACCACAATTTCTGTCACACCGTTAGAAGCTACTTGATCTTAACACTAATTAATAAAAACCACAATTTCTGTCACACATAGAAACACAATTTTCAACGAAAGTTATGTACTGCTCACCACAAGGTTCTGGTCTACCGAACCACACTCCATCTTCACATCTAATCTTCCAAGTGGTTCTCTCGCCAGTGATCCCTTCGATACAATTAAATCGGATCTCCGAACCGTGTGGATAACGTCGTTTAGCTGCTGCTGTTATCTGGTCAGGATAGTTTTCTGTCCACGACGTTTCTTCCTCCGTAACAGCCTGACGGGTTGTGGTGCTCGCCAGGTGTCGTTGGGTGGTTTCCCACGAGTCGTTGATCATGTCGGTGACCAAATCGATAGGAACGGTTGGTGGGTTTTCACTAGACGTATCCGTCTCTCTTAGACCGGACGGGTAAACTAACATGTTATCCAGCCTGTCCGGGGGATCACACCACCGCCGATTCTTTCCGAGGAATATGTCTAACACACTTACGTCATTTCCTGTGAGTCTCCTGCCAACATCAGTCTCCTGAACCCCATCTGGTGAGTGGTTAGATAAAAATAAGTATTCGATCCATCATTCCTGTTTATAATAATATGAACAAATACTAAACAACTAAATATCGTACTTATCTATACTGACAAGAACAAATATTAATCAACGAAATGTCATCCACATTAATACTATAAACAACTAAATATCGTACTTATCTATACTGACAAGAACAAATATTAATCAACGAAATGTCATCCACATTAATAC
>NW_013690994.1:0-914 GCF_000517525.1 Limulus polyphemus | reverse complement strand
CAACATCTTGGCTATTTGAAAAAACAACAACAAAGTATTCATAAACCTACCTTAAATAGTTAAGGTCTGATTGAAAATGTAAGGCCAAATGAATTCCATTTAGTCAGAAGGTCAACTAGATGTGTAGGTTGATAAACAGTCACAACTACCTGGTTACAACATTACCTTCAGAAAGAGTAATTTACAGATTACCTAGGTAAAACGACATTTCTCCATAATACACGTGAATTGTTTGATCCCCCAAGCTTTACTGGGTCTCCACTTAACCATTGTATTTAGTTGATTTGAAAATGTGCGACCAGATGAATTCCATTTGTGAGAATGTCAGCTTGGTGTGTAGTTTGAAAGACTGTTCTAATTTCCTGGTTATAACAATTACCATTTTCCACTTGACCAATAATAGTAGCTGACTTGAAAATGTAAGACCAAATGAATTTCAATTAGACAGAAGGTCAACTTTTGTGTAGGAGGAAAGAAGATTGTTACTACCTGGTTAAAACCATTAACATTTTCTAATACTACCTTTAGAGAGGGTAATTTACAGATTATCTTAGTTAAGCGATATTTCTATGGGCTTCATGTATAATCATGCCCTATTTATCCATAAGTATATCCCTAGTATCTGTGAATTGCTTGATTTTCAGGCTTCATTGGGTTTTTCACTTGACAAATACCTAAAACTGATTTGCCTCTTGTTGCCATTCCCGTGATAATTAACAGCATAGCTCACCCTTTAACCCAGGAACTTTCCCTGTTCTACTGTCTGGTTGCTATTTTGAAGCACCCTAAAATAACCAGATAGTTCAATTATACTTTCTCACGGGCTAACTACAGTCTTTGAGCTTATGGCCGTGTTGCGAAATATTAAACAAACGTTTCAGCTTTCTTTCTCACGAGTTGAACTGTCACTTTAC
>NW_013690993.1:0-914 GCF_000517525.1 Limulus polyphemus | reverse complement strand
AATAGTTTTAACTAATATGTATCATATTATACGTTATCAATAGTTTTAACAATAAGTATCATATTATACGTTATCAATAGTTTTAACAATATGTATCATATTATACGTTATCAATAGTTTTAACAATAAGTATCATATTATACGTTATCAATAGTTTTAACAATAAGTATCATATTATACGTTATCAATAGTTTTAACAATATGTATCATATTATACGTTATCAATAGTTTTAACAATAAGTATCATATTATACGTTATCAATAGTTTTAACAATAAGTATCATATTATACGTTATCAATAAAGTTTTAACAATAAGTATCCATATTATACGTTATCAATAGAGTTTTAACAATAAGTATCATCTTATACGTTATGGACAATTGTTGTTGGTTCATCAGTGCCACATATCTCAATAGAGTCATTGCTGAGTTTGGAACAAAATTTGTATCTTAAACAATCTGTGTGTTTGCGAGTCGTGACTATAAAACAATCTGCTTAACTGGTTGAGTTAAATAACTGGTTGAACGTTTCATCTGGAAATAACCAATTGGACGTTTGATCTGTAAATAACTGGTTGAACGTTTCATCTGTAAATAACCAATTGGACGTTTGATCTGTAAATAACTGGTTGAACGTTTCATCTGTAAATAACCGATTGAACGTTTCATCTGTAAATAACTGATTGAACGTTTCATCTGTAAATAACCGATTGGACGTTTCATATGTAAATAAGTGGTTGAACGTTTCATCTGTAAATAACTGATTGAACGTTTCATCTGTAAATAACTGATTGAACGTTTCATCTGTAAATAACCGATTGGACGTTTCATCTGTAAATAACTGGTTGAACGCTTCATCTCTAAATAACCGATTGAACGTTTCATCTGTAAATAACTGGTTGAACGTTTCCTCT
>NW_013690992.1:0-914 GCF_000517525.1 Limulus polyphemus | reverse complement strand
TGGTTGTTGTTAAGTAGAAATCCATCTTCTTTTGGGTGGTTGTTGTTAAGTAGAAATACACCTTCTTCTTTTGGGTGGTTGTTGTTAAGTAGAAATCCATCTTCTTTTGGGTGGATGTTGTTAAGTAGAAATCCATCTTTGTTTGGGTGGTTGTTGTTAAGTAGAAATCCATCTTCTTCTTTTGGGTGGTTGTTGTTAAGTAGAAATCCATCTTCTTCTTTTGGGTGGTTGTTGTTAAGTAAAATCCATCTTCTTCTTTTGGGTGGTTGTTGTTAAGTACAAAGATATACAATGGGCTACCATGGATATCGAAACCTGGTGTTTAGCATTATTATGTAATTTAAAGATGCACGCACTTCAGTAATAATTTTGTCAGTAGTCAGATACTTCTATGCCATGGTAACTATTCTAATGTCAGATCACAAAAATTCAGCAATTTTCATCCATACAGACCAAATTCCATCAGTTAATCTTCACTGGGAAAAGGAATGTAATGTATGTCTTATTATTGTCTTTTGAAATGATAAATCAAAGATGTCTTATTCAGGTAAGTATCTTTATACTTTTGTTTCAGAATTTTTGCACCAAAAGTTATCCGAAGAGCCGTCTCTAGCTTTGAAAAGACAGACAAGAGCAACCATCGCCATCTGTTGGGCTACTCTAGTATGGTCTGATAGCACAGAGTGCATTTTTGCAGTTACGGAACGTGAACCATGAATCCTCGGATTCAACTTTAGATTAAGCTACCACCAGGCTACTCCCGGCATCCTGTAATATACCCTAGAAAACATATTCAAAGGAAATGGAACATTTTGTGATTTTATAATTATCAGTAACTGACTTGGAATCCTGATATTTTTTACAATTAAAATATAAACAACAATGTAATTGTAAGCTCGAGCTTACTACAGTGG
>NW_013690991.1:0-914 GCF_000517525.1 Limulus polyphemus | reverse complement strand
ATGAAGTTGTCCTGGGATCCAGTTAAAAACTGACAGTAGTATACAGATGGAGTTGTTCTGTGTTCTACTTAAACTGACGATAGTTTGTAATGATCAAGTTGTCTTGGGATACAGTTAAAAACTGACTGTAGTGTACAGATGGAGTTGTGTGTTCCAGTTAAAACTGACTGTAGTGTACATATGAAGTCGTCCTGTGTTCCAGTTAAAACTGACTGTAGTGTACAGATGGAGTCGTCTTGGGTTCCAGTTAAAACTGATAGTAGTGTACAGATGGAATCGTCCTGGGTTACAGTTAAAAACTGACTGTAGTGTACAGATGGAGTAGTCCTGTGTTCCAGTTAAAACTGACAATAGTGTACAAATGGAGTCGTCCTGTGTTCCAGTTAAAACTGACTGTAGTGTACAGATGGAGTCGTCCTGGGATTCCAGTTAAAAACTGATTGTAGTGTAGAGATGAAGTCATCCTGGGTTCCAGCTAAAACTCACTGTAGTGTACAGATGAAGTCGTCCTGTGTTCAAGTTGAAACTAACTGTAGTGTAATGATAAAGCCGTCCTGTGTTCCAGTTAATACTGACTGTAATGTATATATGAAGCCGTCCTCTGTTCCAGTTAAAACTGATTGTAGTATACATATGAAGTCGTCCTGTGTTCTAGTTAAAACTGATTGTAGTGTACAGATGGAGTAGTCCTGTGTTCCAGTTAAAACTGACTGTAGTGTACAGATAGAGTCGTCTTGGATTCCAGTTAAAAATTGACAGTAGTGTACAAATGGAGTCGTGCTGTGTTCCAGTTAAAACTGAGTTTTGTGTACAGATGGAGTCGTCCTGTGTTACTGTTCAATCTGACTGTAGTGTACAATGAAGTTGTCCTGGGTTCCAGTTAAAACTGACTGTAGTGTACAGATGGAGCCGTC
>NW_013690990.1:0-914 GCF_000517525.1 Limulus polyphemus | reverse complement strand
CCTTACAGCTGTAACTCGTCTTAGCAACCTTACAGCTGTAACTCACCTCAGCAATCTTACAGTTGTAACTCACCTTAGCAACCTTACAGCTGTAACTCGTCTTAGCAACCTTACAGCTGTAACTCGTCTTAGCAACCTTACAGCTGTAACTGTAGACAGTATATCTTAGCAACCTTACAGCTGTAACTCACCTTAGCAACCTTATAGTTGTAACTCACCTTAGCAACCTTACAGCTGTAACTCACCTTAGCAACCTTACAGCTGTAAGTCACCTTAGCAACCTTACAGCTGTAACTCACCTTAACAACCTTACAGCTGTAACTCACCTTAACAACCTTACAGCTGTAACTCACCTTAACAACTTTACAGCTGTAACTCACCTTAGCAACCTTACAGCTGTAACTCACCTTAGCAACCTTACAGCTGTAACTCACCTTAACAACCTTACAGCTGTAACTCACCTTAACAACCTTACAGCTGTAACTCAACTTAGCAACCTTACAGCTGTAACTCACCTTAATGTTTATAACAAAAATCACTTACATCATTTTTCACAGTCTAATTGATTTAAATATAAACAGTTAACATCATCGTATTGAATACGAGTATATCTTAGACAACTAACATTATCGTATTTAATACGAGTATATCTTAGACAGTTAACATTATCATATTTAATACGAGTATATCTTAGACAGTTAACATTATCGTATTTAATACGGGTATATCTTACACAATTAACATTATCGTATTTAATACGGGTATATCTTACACAGTTAACATTATCGTATTTAATACGGGTATATCTTACACAGTTAACATTATCGTATTTAATACGAGTATATCTTAGACAGTTAACATTATCATATTTAATACGGGTATATCTTACACAATTAACATTATCGTATTTAATA
>NW_013690989.1:0-885 GCF_000517525.1 Limulus polyphemus | reverse complement strand
GTCATGTATGCTGTGTTATATGTATGGGTAGTGAAGAAGCTTGTTTCTTCACAGGTCATGTATGCTGTGTTATGGGTATAAGTTGTGACGAAACTTGTTTCTTCACAGATTATGTGTATGGGTAGTGTAAGAAGCTTGTTTCTTCACAGGTCATGTATGCTGTGTTATGTGTATGGGTAGTGACGAAACTTGTTTCTTCATAGGTCATGTATGCTGTATTATATGTATGGGTAGTGAAGAAGCTTGTTTCTTCACAGGTCATGTATGCTGTGTTATGGGTATGGGTAGTGACGAAACTTGTTTCTTCACAGGTCATGTATGCTGTGTTATGTGCATAAGTTGTGACGAAACTTGTTTCTTCACAGGTCATGTATGTTGTGTTATATGTATAGGTGTGAAGAAACAAGCTTCTTCACTAGTTCATATATGCTGTGTTATATGTATAAGTTGTGACGAAACTTGTTTCTTCACAGGTCATGTATGCTGTGTCTCCATGCTTAATAGAACTTCAATTACTTAACTTCAAACTACTCTAGATAAAGCATTATTTCGCATGCAATGCCAGAGTCGTTATAAAGGTCGCATATCTACAGCTTTTAAATTCATCCTGTAATTATTTTTCCAAGAATAGGGGTAAAATGTAGAGGTGATAACAGACAATGTATAGCGATAATGAATGTCGTTGTTATACGAATAAATTCCGGTCGTCCGGTAGTTCATCAAAGGTCAGATTATATGTAAATCAGTGTAATAAGTAAACTGATGGTGAAATCGTTAACCACATTTTAATATAACTACGTGTAGATGGTTGAAATGGTTAAAGTGGCCCACATTTTATGGAACTTGGTATCACATGACTTGTATGACAAAGTGGAGGGCATTTAT
>NW_013690988.1:0-914 GCF_000517525.1 Limulus polyphemus | reverse complement strand
GCCTTCTTGAGGCATTAAATAACATTTTAGAAATCTCACACACAAACAATAACGAGAGCGTTTCGAAAATTAGACCTTTGTTCTAATCTCGGGTTATTTGGTTTCATATTTTCTGATTCATCTATAAGTTTACCCTGCGTGACTTACTGTTATAAAATTCACCTTTTAAGAATTAGTTATCTGGAACACTGTGTCTGATTATCGGATAATTTTGGAATTACTAGGTCATCATCCTACACAAATGGCAGAAGGGCATCATGAGGATTGTTGTCTGCAACAGACCGAGTTGATGATTGTTGAAACCATGTGTTTTGTGACTATTTTTCTTTGTTTAGAATGTTCCTTTAGTCATATAATAGGCAGATGAAATACTCTCTACAACAGGTGAATGTCTGTTGCAGACGAGTTAACTTAACCGTATCTGTCTGTGTGCTCGGAATTTTAAAGCACCCGAAAAACTTTTTTGTGACCGTATATTAATTTATGAAAAGCATGGCTTGATATATAAACGACCCCTCGTTTTTCCTTTACACATCTTTGAAGATAATAAAGTGCTCTGAAAACAACCCCTTTAGTAAAAAAAAAAAAAGTTTTTAGAGCTATCTGCTGTGAACACCGCGGGGAATCGAACCCTGGATTTTAGCGTTGCAAATCCATAAGCTTACTGCAGTCCCACGGAGAATCAAACCCGTAATCCTTTCCATCACTTTTTCTGGCAAAAGTTCCAGACCAGAAATCGACAGTTGTGTGTAAAGTAAAATTCATGTATACAACCCACTGTACGAAACTTCGACTGTTGAAGTGTATGATAATTGTATTATACAACGCCTAGTTTTGTAAATATATGATAATTGTATTATACAACGCCTAGTTTTGTAAATATATGATAATTGTATTATACAACGCCTAGTTTT
>NW_013690987.1:0-914 GCF_000517525.1 Limulus polyphemus | reverse complement strand
GTTGCTAGACCTCAGAGAAGTCATGTTAGGGTACTCCTAATGGTTCATGAACTGTTGCTAGACCTCAGAGAAGTCATGTTAAGGTACTCTTAATGGTTCATGAACCGTGGCTAGACCTCAGAGAAATCATGTTTAAGTACTCTTATTTTTCCTTGAACCTTGATTAGGCCTCAGAGAAGAACAGTGGATGCTTTATTCATCTGGGGAGTTACCGAAGATTGGGAGTCAGCCAATCATAGGAGATTGTTGTGTCTAACAAGGGTTATGAAATATTGTTAATGAAACATGGAACCGCTTCGAAGTTACTGTAACAGCTGGACACACCCATTGGCTACATATTCCGATGTCCATGCACATCACAAGGTTAAAGGTTAAATGAGGCTCACAAACCAGCAATGATAACAAGACCACTTGTAAGTAACCTGTGTTGTTATTTTTTATAATATCCTAGTTTGTTATCGTTGGGCCCACCAATATGTCTCAAAGCTGACAACGCTAAAATGTTTATTTTAATGCCCGTGGTGGGCACAGCATAGATAGCCCATTGTGCAGCTTAATAACAAACTAATTAATTAATTTAATATCTGTTTTTTGAGGCCATCTTCTATCCAGGTAACTGTCCCTAATTTAGCAGTGAAAGACTAGAGGGAAAACAGTCAATACCACCCGTCGCCAACTCTTGGGCTACTCTTGTTCCAACGAATAGTTGGATTGGCCGTCACTTTATAACACCCGCGCGGTTGAAAGACCATACAAGTTCGGCGACGGGGATTAGAACCCCCGACTTGAAGTTTGAGAGTCGAGCGTCCAAACCATGCACCAGGCCTTGACAAATCTTTAGTGTGTTATGGTTAGTAATATTTTAATTTGTTATTCTTGGTTCTAACTTAGTTCGTTACTGTCACCACTGTACC
>NW_013690986.1:0-914 GCF_000517525.1 Limulus polyphemus | reverse complement strand
CGGACACATATAAGTATATGTAAATTCTTGCTAAATTTTATGCATCAACAAAGTAGACTTCTACCTGGTAATAAATATTATTCTGAGTTTCTATTTGTCTTTGTAATAGGAATGCAAAAGTTTTTGTGGAGGATGCATGCAAGTTTATCAGACTTGACTACACACATGAGGTCACTACTGAAAAGCAGTTATCAGTACTTAAGTTCTATCACTTTATCAATCCAAATTGAAAGCTTGGGTCATTGTGTGAATTTCAAAGTTATTTTTGCATTTTCTTCATTGGTTTATCTGTTTTGGTCTAGAGATAGAGATTGGAGAAAATTCTTACATATTAATTTTGAACGAAAAGTTAACTTTGATATGTCTAATGTATTAAATAATGTATTTTAACAATCTGTTAATGCAAAGTATGCACATGTACACTGTACCAGTCAAAGTATCTAAATGAACTTAAGATTCAACATGTATTTGTGTTTTTCATTGCAAAATATACAGGGTAAATAACTATTCAAAGTGTGTGTGTGTGTGTGTGTGTAAGTGGGTAATACACCGAGCAAATGACTATATCCAAAGGTTGTGAAAGTGAATAATATATTGAGTGAACAAAATTGTGAGTGGTTTATACATGGGTAAATAAGTATATCAAAAGAGTGTAAAAGTGATCATGAAAATGGTAACCTTAAGTACTGGAATAAGAATAAGGAAAAACAAGTGGCAATTATTGCTGCTGGAATTTACTAGATTGTACATGTAAATTTTATTGCATACAATCAAAAAGATCTAACTTAGATCACTGGTACTAAATTTTAGAATGTAATATCCGGATGTTCTAGTCTGAACAAGACTATTGTCACTAAATATCAGAATGTATACATTCAGTAAAAGATCAGTGCATCATAAGTATTGGAATATAT
>NW_013690985.1:0-914 GCF_000517525.1 Limulus polyphemus | reverse complement strand
TATATTTCTCTTTGTATGTATTTTGAATCTCACGTGGCTTGTTGTTTAGGTTAAGTCCTTTGGAGCAAAAGCGATTTATTCGCAATCTAAAAAATAAAGGTTATCTCGAAAAAATGGAAAGAGAAGTAGCAAGATAAATAATATAAGTTTAGACTTCGCTTGTTAAAACCATAGTAATAGTGAGATTTATATTTATTTTCAGGACCGTCTGAAGATCACTAGTTGATCAGAAAATAGCCTTTCGAATCAGATTAAAGCCTCGTTAATGAAAAGGCTTCCAAACTGAATGGGCAAATAAGCTTATGTTTCGCATCAACTATGTGGAATGTTTCGTCTTATAACAGCATTTATGGTAGGACTTATAACGGTTGTGTCAGTCTTGTACTGTAAATGTTACTGATGTTAACAAAATATGAAGCTTCTGCCCTATTGAAAGACGTTGTTAGTGATCGACTTCAAAACACAAAAACATTTTTACAGATAACTTCTAGATCATAAAGAATTAGAATAAAATTAGAAGATAAAAAAAAGTGAAGTCCTTTTCAGAGTTCACCACAGTTGACAAAATTGACCACAGTGACTCTGAGTTAATCATAATAGTTTGGAGTTGACCACAGTTGTCAGAACGTACCACAGTGACTCGGAGTTCATCATGATAGTTTGGAGTTCACCACAGTTGTCAGAATTTACCACAGTGACTCGGAGTTCATCATGATAGTTTGGAGTTCACCACAGTTGTCAAAATTGACCATACATACTAACTGAAGATGGTATTTTACATACTAACTGAAGATGGTATTTTACATACTAACTGAAGATGGTATTTTACATACTAACTGAAGATGGTATTTTACATACTAACTGAAGGTGGTATTTTACATACTAACTGAAGATGGTATTTTACATTCTAACTT
>NW_013690984.1:0-915 GCF_000517525.1 Limulus polyphemus | reverse complement strand
TTACAACGGTGGGTTTTAGATTTCTGAGAGGATCGTAGATAGAATACATAACTCTAATTTTGCTGCGTTACACATCTTGTTAAACGAAACGCTCTCCGCCAACAGCTTTTAATTACAGTACTTTCATTATATACAACATGATTTTTGTTTCTACAAACGGTATGTGGGATTGAATCAAAGAACGGTTTTTACAGTTGATGCTAGTGGAAAGAACCAATAAGGACATATAAAAGTCGCTCAAGGATGTAATCAAGGAAGGTTGTAATGTCTCTTCTGCGTACGCTACAGAAGACAAAATCAAAGCTTTGGGTCGAGCTCAGAGAAATCAGTGATTAGGAATTAACTAACAGTCAGATTTCAAGTTTAAAACTAGCTAAGCCTGCAGTCAGCATTTCGATGAGAACCAATTACACTGAAGGGTATTTTAATTTTAAAAAACGTTGTTCTGATTAGTCTTCAGAGACAGGAGCTAAAAATTATTGTTGCTTGACGTATTTTGCAAAGACGTGATAAAAATATATTTTCTTGTTATTATTTTGTAGAGGCACGAGCTAGAAATGTAATTTCTTGTTACTATTCGGCACAGACAGAAACTAAAAATATAGATGAAAAACTAAAAAAAATTATTGTCATTATTTTTCAGCATATAAGCAGGAGATAAAAGAGTAATAATTTATCATGATTGTCATACAGGAGGAAGAGCTTAAAACAACTTCTTATAATTGTCATACAGAAGGAGGAGCTTAAAACAATTTCTTATAATTGTCATACAGGAGGAGTAGCTTAAAACAACTTCTTATAATTGTCATACAGAAGGAGGAGTTTAAAACCATTTCTTATGATTGTCATACAGGCGGAGGAGTTTAAAACAACTTGTTATAATTGTCATACAGGAGGAGGAGTTTAAAACAATTT
>NW_013690983.1:0-915 GCF_000517525.1 Limulus polyphemus | reverse complement strand
CTGAAATTTTAAATAGTTTTTTAATGGTTTATTTTGAAATACTGGGCTTAAAACTTAGATAAAATAAAACTGAATCAAAACTTACATTATAATATTAATTTTGTTCACATACATTGAAATTAAAGGGGTTTAAGTAAATTTTGAATGTAATACAGTGACTTGTGCAAAAAAGCATTTAAAGGGGCACCCATTGCAAAAGGTCTAACCTAATGCATTTATCAGGCAAGAACATTAGGGCTTGTGAAGAAATATCAGAGTTTGAAAAGTTATCAACCTTGCTGACTTCTCAAGTTATTGATATGTACAAGAATATTAGAAGTTGAGAGAAAGTATCAATGTTTTAAATAAAATTGTTTTTTAATAAATGCTAAGTGCCACATAAGTTTTTATTTAAATATAGAGTCCTTAACCAATTTTACAATAAAAAGAATAGGTTTGGTTTTGCCAGATAATTTTCACAGTAATTTATTATCTTCTTCAGGCAGACAAAACAGAATTATAACCTCAAATCTAAATTGTGTTCTTTTTTAGTAATGTGATTCCAAACTCCATAATATGTTCTAAGTTATTAGTTATTTCAAATCCTTTAATATGTTGTAAGTTAGTAGTAGAAATTTATCTGGCTACTTTTTGAACCAAATTTCTAGATACTGTATTTAATAGACTAATAGATATATATAAATGATTTATCCTAACAGGGTTGGAACCTTGGACAAACAACAGGATAAGCAACATGAGGCTATGCCACTTGTTCATGAAATACTGATGGTGGGTTTAGGAATTAGACAATCCAGACCAATTTTATTGGTGAGTTATCTTGGACAAGTATTACAGGATTTTCGTTTTTTTAAAATACTCAACATGTAAATCAATTCTCAGGTTTTCAATCTTTTATCTTATTTTTAACTCTTAACA
>NW_013690982.1:0-915 GCF_000517525.1 Limulus polyphemus | reverse complement strand
TATATTCGATACTACACTAAACACACTTTATTATATTGCTATACGTACATCTCTATGTTATCTGTTCAACACTACACTAAAACCTATTGTTGCATTGCTATAAGAACGTTTCCAGGTTCTTTTTTATAATATAAAATGACATGTTTTTTAGTTAAATACAAGTAATTCATAAAGGTTCTTATAAGGATATAAGTAGAGCTTTTAGAATAGCGTTGAACAGAAGTTGTTTGTAATCAAAGCCACTAAATATGTTTCATTAAATTGTAAGAAATTTTATGAGTTATCCATATTTAATGCTACACGAAAAACGTTACATTATATTGTCGTAATATTATTTATAGGTCAACTGTAATTCGTAATAACGCAACCTATGTTTATATAATAGTTTCTCGAATAACTGATAAAATCACTTCTCATCTCTGTTCCCCAGACAAAACATGTTAGTACACACACACACACAAACATATATATCAGGACTGTTGTTTATCCTACACAATATATATATATCAGGACTATTATATATCCTACACATACATACATCAGGACTGTTGTTTATCCTACACATATATATATCAGGACTATTATATATCCTACACATACATACATCAGGACTATTATTTATCCTACACATACATACATACATAATATATATCAGGACTGTTGTTTATCCTACACACACATACATATATATATATCAGGACTGTTATATATCCTACACATACATACATCAGGACTGTTGTTTATCCTACACAATATATATATATCAGGACTATTATATATCCTACACATACATACATCAGGACTATTATTTATCCTACACATACATATATATATATCAGGACTGTTGTTTATCCTACACATACATATTTATATATATCAGGACTATTATTTATCCTACACATACATATATATATC
>NW_013690981.1:0-915 GCF_000517525.1 Limulus polyphemus | reverse complement strand
GGCTCCTCAAAATTATATAGTTGGGTAATATATTGGCTCCCCTACATCATATAGTTGGGTACGATTGCAGTTTCCAAATCTTATAGTTGGGTAAGATTGCAACTCCGCTACATTATATAGTTGGGTACGATTACGGCTCCTCAAAATTATATAGTTGGGTAATATATTGGCTCCCCTACATCATATAGTTGGGTACGATTGCAGTTTCCAAATCTTATAGTTGGGTAAGATTGCAACTCCGCTACATTATATAGTTGAGTACGATTGAAGCTCCCCGATATCATATAGTTGGGTACGATTATGACTCTCCTACATCATATAGTTAGGTAAGATTACGGCTCCCCTACATTATATAATTGGGTACGATTTTAATTCCAAAATATTCGGGTTTGCCATCGCTTGACTTTTATACTTCAGAGTTGGTTACTCTTCAAATTCCATGGACTTCCAAAGTTAGGGGCAGCCAAAATCCCAAGATTAGAGTCAGATACGGATCAAATTCCCAAGATAGACTTTAGGGTTGAGTCCAGCTTTAAAAAATATATTTTGAAGAATTCTACTTCACCAAATAAAAAAATATTTAAAAAAGCTGAGCATTTTTGCAAAATTAAAAGCTTCAAAAAATTCATTGTTGTACGAGAAATATTTATATAAGTTTTAGAAATGTCAAACAATCTGACAGAAAAGAATAAAGAACAAAGTAATTCAGAGAAAATAACTCAGCATATATATTGTATTACTAAGCTTTATTCAATCTCTCTCTCTCCGAGGATTCAACGTGCTGTTTTTATCACGTAATAATGAAGAACTCCGAAAGCACAATAAAGCTAGAAGAGCACTTTGATATTCCTTATGCTAATGTGCTTTTGAAGTGTTCTGGGGTTTAAATATTTAAAATTGCAAACCATATCTAAC
>NW_013690980.1:0-915 GCF_000517525.1 Limulus polyphemus | reverse complement strand
GCTTTAAAGAGGCTGTACACATTTGTAATTAGGTTTCAGTTTTTATTAATGTTTACAATTGCTTTAAAGAGGCTGTACACATTTGTAATTAGGTTCCAGTTTGTTTTATTTTTTTTATTAATGTTTACATTTGCTTTAAAGGTGTTGCAGACGTTATTCATTAGGTTCCAGTTTTTTTTCTTTTAGCGAATTTAGTTTTTAAATAAATTACTGATATTAATAATTAGGTTTCAATTTTTTATTAAGTCTGTAGTTGCTTGAAGACGGTTTCTACGTTTAGTGTTACGTTTTAGTTTTTTGTTCATCATTACCATCCCGTTACCTAAAAAAAAAAAAGCGATTTCCATAATTTGTGGTCATGGATGCGTTATAAGAGTGACGGTAAAAGACAGAAAAATGTGTTGACTAGCTGCCTTTCCTCTAGCGATTCTAGTCTATCAGCTCAAACGTAGCTCTTGAGTCGATTTGCACAAATATCCGAAAACAAACAATATAATAACGATGGCAACATGCATTCAAACATTTTTCAAACGACAATACACATTTAATACTTGAACGTTTCAGAATACACATATTCAGCGAGTAATATTACACCGTGTAAGAGATAAAATATTAATAACAGAGATTCCAAAATTTATAAAGTTACAATAATTCGTAATGAGGAATTATAGATACAAATAATAAAATAAAATAAAGTTAAAAGGCTTAAGGACAACGATAACTAAATGTTTTAATAAAGTATCAAACATCCGGGTTTGTACAGTTCGTGAATTCAAATCTGATCTAAAATATAAATCATTTAAAACCCGCACTATTTGACCTAGAACATTGAACCCCATGCGTTTAAGTTTATATCTGTCTTTCTTTCTTTCTTTCCCTCTCTCTCTCTCCACACATACACACACACACACACAC
>NW_013690979.1:0-915 GCF_000517525.1 Limulus polyphemus | reverse complement strand
TTAATAATAATGGCTGTTTAACGGATAAAATCCTTGGCTGCTTTCTATCTTGTTATAGATCAATATTAATAATAATGGCTGTTTAACGGATAAAATCCTTGGCTGCTTTCTATCTTGTTATAGATCAATATTAATAATAATGGCTGTTTAACGGATAATATCCTTGGCTGCTTTCTATCTTGTAGCTTTAGAATAAAGATAAGAGAAGACAAAGTGGCCAGCATCGTTCTATAAACAACATATTTATAGATCAATACTAATAATAATGGCTGTTTAACGGATAATATCCTTGGCTGATTTCTATCTTGTAGCTTTAGAATAAAGATAGGAGAAGACAAAGTGGCCAGCATCGTTCTATAAACAATATTTTTGGATCGATTGGAAGAAAACTACATCAGATAATTCCTGTAGCTTCTCTGCAGAAATGTTCCTCTCTCCTTTATATAGGAAGTAAAGTAAAAGATAATCCGGCTTGTGATATACACATAACTCTGATGACTGAGGAGATGAAAAAATAGAAAGTTGAGATGCACAATTGTTACACCGAATGTGTATAGAAGAAAGAAGTTTGGGAATATTCTTGAAATACGTATTAAAAAAGGTATATTTTAGAATCAGATCTAGAAAGAAAGCTTTATTCTAACCAGATTTATGTCATTCAAAGTTTATCGTCGGTTTTTAATATTTCCAGAGTCGGTGATAAGTTTAAATCCAACATCATACATACTGTATGAAGTTTTGAAACAACTGTTTGTGGGATTTTAGATTTATTTATGTATGACGTTTCGTCTCTACAAGAGAAACGTGATCACGTACAACATTTGTACTGTTAGATACGAAACGTTGTAGAGAAATAAACCTATAATCCCACAAATAAGCTTCTTCATAAAGAAATAGTGAAATTGTACATCTACA
>NW_013690978.1:0-915 GCF_000517525.1 Limulus polyphemus | reverse complement strand
TTCTCTAAGTGTACTTATTTTTTTAAATATATCAATATTTAAAGAGATTTACAGTAGCATATAGTGGTGAGTTGGTTTTCTAAAACATCTACAAACTGATACACATCGTAGTGAAATACTAACTCTTAACAACACAATCTTTTAAGCAATATCCAGAGAATTAGGCAGACTTTTAAGTATTAAATTTATTTAAAAAATGGAAAATTTTGTTCAGGTAAAGAGATATATACTTACCCAAGAAACATAGGAGAAGAATCCCTGATAGTCCCGTCATCTTGCAATCTGGGCAAGAGATGTTGTGTGGAAGACGGTAACCCTTTTTAAAGGAAACCACAGTTGACTCCAACCAATCACGTTCCTTCCGTTCAAGGCTTGTCAACGGAACTCTTACGTTACTTAGCCTTGACCATCAATACATTCAAGGCTAGAAGTCTATGATAATCTGATGGTTGTTTTTCTTTAATTTATTCTAAATGACCTTTTGGAAACTTTTTTACGTAAAGAAAGAAAACATTCTAATCTTGTGAATTCTGTTTGGCGATCTATATTTTACTATTGGAATCTTCCTGCTAACAACTGTAGCTGTCTATTCTGAAATGTTTCTATCTTTAAGTGTAAAGGCAAGTCGATTTGAATATTTGTTTTCTAATAACTAATATAACACGAATAATTAACGAAAACATTTTATATAGTAGTTGCACCTGAAGGAAATAATACAAAATATCTAATAAGTAAGAAAACAACAAAAAAAAACGTTTCCTCAACAGTAAGTGGGCTTATAACGCTATAAATCGGGTTTCAATACCCGTGGAGGAAAGAGCAAAAATAAACAATTGGGTAGTATTGTGTTTTGAAACAAATAACAAACGAAACTGGCCGTTGTGACACTTCACATCAGAAATATCACTGACTGCT
>NW_013690977.1:0-915 GCF_000517525.1 Limulus polyphemus | reverse complement strand
CCAGCAGTGTAAAGATGGAAACATTACAGGTAATGCTTGTGTGTAGATTAAATTCACTCCAGGAGTGTAAAGATGGAAACATTAATGGTAATACTTGTGTGTAGATTAATTCACTCCAGCAGTGTAAAGATGGAAACATTACAGGTAATACTTGTGTGTAGATTAATTCACTCCAGCAGTGTAAAGATGGAAACATTACTGGTAATGCTTGTGTGTGTAGATTAATTCACTCCAGCAGTGTAAAGATGGAAACATTACTGGTAATACTTGTGTGTGTGTAGATTAATTCACTCCAGCAGTGTAAAGATTGGCCTGAGAGACTTCCTAACATCCAGAGTAAGGAAGATGGAAAATGAATGAAGAAAACACGGGTCAACACTCTATGAAAGTGGATACTTTGAACATTTGATAGAGACTATAAACACCAAGAATTAGTGGAAACTAGAAACACCAAGAATTAGTGGAAACTATAAACACCAAGAATTAGTGGAAACTATAAACACCAAGTATTAGTGGAAGCTATAAACACCAAGAATTAGTGGAAACTATAAACAACAAGTATTAGTGGAAACTATAAACAACAAGAATTAGTGGAAACTATAAACACCAAGAATTAGTGGAAACTATAAACACCAAGAATTAGTGGAAACTATAAACAACAAGTATTAGTGGAAACTATAAACAACAAGTATTAGTGGAAGCTATAAACACCAAGACTATAAACACAAGAATTAGTGGAAACTATAAACACCAAGAATTAGTGGAAGCTATAAACACCAAGTATTAGTGGAAACTATAAACAACAAGTATTAGTGGAAGCTATAAACACCAAGACTATAAACACAAGTATTAGTGGAAACTATAAACACCAAGTATTAGTGGAAGCTATAAACACCAAGACTATAAACACAAGAA
>NW_013690976.1:0-915 GCF_000517525.1 Limulus polyphemus | reverse complement strand
GTTATTTTCATGAGGAAACTGTGGATGTTTTATTGTAGTGTTTAATAATACAATAGACCGTGGTAACAAAGCAGTCAGTACGTTATTTTCATGAGAAAACTACAGATTTTATATTATAGTGTTCAACAATACAACAAATGGTGTGTAACAAAGCAGTCAGTACGTTATTTTCATGAAGAAACTGTGGATGTTTTATTGTAGTGTTTAACAATACAACAGACCGTGGTAACAAAGCAGTCAGTACTTTATTTTCATAAGGAAACTATGAATGTTATATTGCAGTGTTTAAAAATACAACAAATGGTGTATAACTAAACAGCCAGACGAGCAAGTCGTAATGCAACATGTAACAATGTAGGAATCGGTAAGATGGTATTTAGGATTCACCTAACTAACAGGAGAATAACAATGCAACATGTAACAATGTGTGATGGGTAAGGCTGGAAATAGGAGACACCTAACTAATAAGAACAAATAATAGTGTAAATGTAACGAAGTGGGAATAGGTAAGACCTGATCTAGGATTTACCTAATTAGAAGAACAAAGCTATATGTAACAAGACCATAGTGATCACGAACTTTTCTATTTTACCAAATTAATTGCTATCGTACAGAAACGTTTATAGATTAACAAACATACACCGTTAAACTGATCTTGTCACGAGTCCATGTAAACCATGATGTATTTTACGAGTCCATAAAAACCACGAACTATTTGTCACGAATTCAAATAAGCCAAAAATTATTTATCAAGAGTCCAAGTAAAGCACGGATTCTTCGTCACAAGTCTAGGTAAAGCACGTATTTGTCACGAGTTCAAGTAAGCCATGAAGTATTTGTAACGAGTTCAAGTAAACCAAGTATTATTTGTCACAAGCCTAGTAAAACAATGATGTATTTGTCACGAGTCCAAGT
>NW_013690975.1:0-915 GCF_000517525.1 Limulus polyphemus | reverse complement strand
ATTTGTGTTATCATTAGTGCTTGTATAAAAAGTACTCTATCTATATGTCATTTGTGTTATCATTAGTGCTTGTATAAAAGTACTCTATCTATATGTCATTTGTGTTATCATTAGTTATAGAAACTGGTAGAAGATTACCTTAAATTCTGAAACAGTACTACCTCCAGTCTTTTATACCTCCATTCATTTTTGTGCCATTGCAGCAACATTTTTTGATATTGTAACTATCCTCCACCAATCATACTGTGCCATCTATACTTGTGCAGGTAGCTCCCTCTACCATTGCAGCAACATCTGTTGATCTTGTAACTATCCTCCACCAATCACAGTGTGCCATCTATACTAGTGTAGGTAGCTCCCTCTACCATTGCAGCAACATTTGTTGATCTTGTAACTATCCTCCACCAATCATACTATGCCATTTATAATAGTGCAGGTAGCTCCCTCTACCATTGCAGCACAATCTTCACTTTTTTGATTGGCATATGGGTGTATAGAACTGTGTTTTAACTCTTTTTTTCCCATGTGACTACAAGATCTTGATTCTGCTTCATCACAACTTTATATCAGTTTCAACTGTAAGTTTTAGAAACGTTTCTGTTTCTGAATTCTACTTTGTTCATATGAATTCGAGATTTTATATGGCAGATGTTGATATTCCCACCATAAGTAGAATACTAGTTCCCAGGTTTAAGGGTCGATAATGTCTGCTGGGGAAGCACAGACTTTAGTTCATGGGCTGTTCGTGTCTTACGTTCGGACGATGATTTTTCCTTTCCTGATACAATTTTTGTGTTGAAATTGTCTTTCTACAGCATTTTCCACTTGTTACCACACCTCCACATCATCTGCTTGGTTAGATATTCTTCTTTTCCACTTGTTACCACACCTCCACATCATCTGCTTGGTTAGATA
>NW_013690974.1:0-915 GCF_000517525.1 Limulus polyphemus | reverse complement strand
ATATTATCCCTTACTAAAGGTATAATTTTATTAGTATTTTTCCGAATATTCAAAGAGCTAGTTGTAAGTATGATAATAAATATATATAAAAATAAATATAATAATAAAAAATAACATAACAGGCTCAACTGGGATGTGAGATCGAGACTTCCACATGATAGTCCAGTGTTATAATCAGGGATATTCAGTCTTTTAAATTGAATTATTACTGTAAAAGCTGCACAGTTATTCCAACGAAATATTTTATAGGGGGATTCGAAAACAAAGTTTTATGATGTAATTAATCGATAAAGGCAAAAATCTGAGTTTTTTTAAAATGATTAATAAGCCAAAGGAAACGTCAACATTAGTGTGAAGTTAGCAGTCTTGAAAATATTTCAGTGAACACACATATATATATTTATTAGGAACTTTCTTCTTGTGCTAACTAATGAGAGTAAATCAATTAAACGACAAAATACATTTATGCTTGAAACATTTATAGGGTATGAAATTTACTTAACTTTGTTAGTGTCGACGAAATTTTCAATGCATGACTATACAGGTCTGGTTCAGCTAGATGATGGAATGAATAGTTAAAAGTCACAATGCCCGAGTCAAGTACATCTTTGGTACTTTTTGCACTTACAAACACCATTGTTTCCCCATCGTAAGGAAAGGCGATCAATTATAATTAATACAGGGTCTTACAAAATAATGAAAACACTTCACTTTTTAATTCTAAGTTATTTCTGACGGGAACATATAGCCATATGATAACTGTCTATATCATTCGGTTCATGTGTATAGAAATATTATATTATTGCTTGTAACTTTAAGACAGGGGATAATATATTTAAAAGTATATTGTTGCGTCAGCAAGGTCACGTGACTAGTATCACGCCACTTTTTTCTCGAACCTTCACGAATTGTCGG
>NW_013690973.1:0-915 GCF_000517525.1 Limulus polyphemus | reverse complement strand
TTCGATATAATGGCTGATTTTACTTACATCACCTCAATATAATGAACTTCCACTGAATATTGCTCCATATTCTCAGCTACTGACGTGTTATAAAAGTGGTTAATCTCTTTATTCGGCTTTAGAGGCTGTCAAAACCCTTACGGCGGCGGGAACTTCTGAGTGACTGCCTTTTGACTCATCAATAATTCAATGTTAAAGACAGTTATATCTGAACTCTAAGGGTCTTTGACCTAGCCGTTTAGCTCATATTCGCATAAGGTTCGGTTCAGGTTATAAATCAAACACAGAGCACATGTTTACTTTTATAGCTGGAAAAGTAGAATTCTTTGTCATCTCAAGTTGCAACCACAGAGAAAGATTTGAGAGATAGTAGTAAGAACAAAAATGCCAATGAATGTAATTTTATCAGGGTTTTCTTTGTTTGTTTGTAATTAAGTACAGAGATACACAAGTGGACGTGCTAGGTGGTCGAATGAAAAAAAGAAAGCAAAACATAGTCAATCTATCATATAGTCAACCTATCATATATATATAGAAAAAAAATGGGTTGAAAATGTGGCAATGGGAAACGAAAAGAAAATCGATTAACGAATTTCAAGAAACAGAATAGATGAAGCTTTTGTTTTTGTAGCTACAACGTCTTCTTCATGGTGCTGACGTACGTCATTCCAATGATGGCTATGCTGATAACCTATACTAAAATGGGGCTTGTGTTGTGGGGAAGCAGAGCGATAGGGGAAACAACGGAGCATCAAAAGAACATTGTGTTATCAAAACGCAAAGTAAGTTATTTTATATGTTATTCTAACAAACATACAGTATAGTTCGAAACCTGCAACCTGACCCTTTCTTTTGGTGTTAACATACCACTTTTAAACTCTATTTTATAAAACTCAACTAGTTATATGTATATAT
>NW_013690972.1:0-915 GCF_000517525.1 Limulus polyphemus | reverse complement strand
TATATTAGTATGTGAAGCGTATAACGAATAAGCACTCAATATAAGACTGTAATTTAAATTATGAAATCCCTTTTACTTTTAGAAGCAAGAGCAGGACAATTCATGCAGCATTTCTTTTATAAAAAGAAATAAATATGCTACGTGGACACAAAAGTACACATAACAACATTTTTACAGATGAAAGAATCACAATGTCACATCTCAAAAATGAATAATTTATTATGCAAATTTACTGTGTACAAAGAAAAGAAGATTAAAAAAGTATGGATCATTTTGTGCTCTGTACTATAGACTATTCTAATAAATGATATAAACTGCTGCCACACATTTAATAAATTATGCTCACTTTAAACGAACACAATGCATTGTTTAAAACTTTCAATTTGGCAAGGACAAACTTCAGAAATTAAAAGGAAAAGCATGTAAATTTTTAATGTTTAATAATAGCTCTAATACGTGAAACAGTTTGGATCATGAAACTTTTAACGATAAGTAATATATTTCACTTCCCTTTAGTACATCGATAATACGTTACACCATCATAATTAGTGCTGTCACATAATATATTTAGTTTACATCTCCTAGGCCTATATGTTAATCTTAAAGCTTAACATATCATTGAAGATTTTGATCTCATTTTAAGAATCAATAATAAATCAATATGATTTAGAAATTATCTAATTTTCAAAATATAACAGGCCATCATCCGACGTTGTTCATAAATTAGGCCTATGACCTTGACAATCGGGCAATATTGATGCGATTTGTTGCCCATATTTTATAGCAAACTTGAAAAATGTTTCCTATCACGTGAAGCGATCTTGCCCAATCACGACAAAAAATTTATATTAGGTGTAGAATAGTGAGTTTTGTTTGTTTGTTTTTTGGAATTTCGCGCAAAGCTACACGAGGGCT
>NW_013690971.1:0-915 GCF_000517525.1 Limulus polyphemus | reverse complement strand
AACACAATTCTGATGGAGATGAAGACTTAAATATTATATTAATTACCCCGTACTCTAACACAATTCTCATGGAAATGAAGACTTAAATATTATATTAATTGCCCCGTACTTTAACACAATTCAACTGGAGATGAAGGCTTAAATATTATACTAATTACTCTGTACTTTAACAAAATTCTACTGGAGATGAGGACTTAAATATTATATAATTAACCTGTACTCTAACACAATTCTACTGGAGATGAAGACTTAAATATTATATTAATTACCCCGTACTTTAACAAAATTCTGCAAGAGATGAAGATTTAAATATTATATTAATTACCCCGTACTTTAACACAATTCTGATGGAGATGAAGACTTAAATGTTATATTAATTATCCTGTACTCTAACACAATTCTCATGGAAATGAAGACTTAAATATTATATTAATTACCCCGTAGTCTAACACAAATCTGCTGGAGATGAAGGCTTAAATATTATATTAATTACCCTGTACTTTAACACAATTCTGATGGAAATCAAGGCTTAAATATCATATTATTTATCCCGTACTCTAACACAATTCTCATGGAAATGAAGACTTAGATATTATATTAATTACCCCGTAGTCTAACACAAATCTGCTGGAGATGAAGGCTTAAATATTATATTAATTACCCTGTACTTTAACACAATTCTCATGGAAATGAAGACTTAGATATTATATTAATTACCCTGTACTTTAACACAATTTGGCTGTAGATGAAGACTTAAATATTATATTAATTACCCCGTACTCTAACACAATTCTGCTGGAGATGAAGATTTAAATATTATATTAATTACCCCGTACTCTAACACAATTCTGATGGAAATCAAGGGTTAAATATTATATTAATTACTCCGTACTTTAACACAATTGTGATGGAGAT
>NW_013690970.1:0-915 GCF_000517525.1 Limulus polyphemus | reverse complement strand
ATATTCAAATCACACCAGTTAAAAAAGAAACTACAGCCTGACATTTGGACTACCACTGGGTCATTCTCAAGAGTCTGACAAATTGTGACATTTATATCTAAGTGTAACTTTTAATATTACTATCTGTTGGCTTGTCCTTAACTGATAATAAAGGCTTGTACACTTAAGCAAGGGGATGTCAACCTAATTCTCTGGATAACATTGGAAAATGATATATTTTTGAATGTGAAACTAGCAGACCAAAGCATCATGTATGATAGAACAAAAAATCTGTAAAATTAATCAAGGGATGTAACTGCATTTAACAGTGATGCAAACTGAGTAAAATTATTTAGCTTTTATTACTCTACTGATATTTTGTTTAAAATAAAGATTTCTTCACTTGAATGAGTTTTTACTTATTGGTGTTACATTTGTATATTATCTTCAACTGAGTGGGTCTTCTTGTTTAGTTTAAAGGAACCTGTTAGACTGAAATAGTACTAGAAGCTGACTTAAATTATGCTACGTCATAACTATAACTTTTTCACAATTAACTAGTAGAATATAAATATAATCTAAATTAGAAGTGGTATTGATAAACAAAATGGTTAAATACACAATAAGTTGAATGATTTGAATAAATGCACTCCACGAAGAAAGTACTTTTAACGTTACATACCATAAGCATAAATAATTTAGACCATTCTTCACATATTACACACTCATTTCCCTAAATTAATATAGTATAAATAATAATTTAAACCACCAATTGTCAGTATGCAGTTCACAAGAGGAATCATTTATATATTAAAATCAAAAGTGTAGCTGTGTCAGGTCATTCAGATAGCTCTCGTTGTTATAAATTTAACAGCGACCTCTGTAAAATTAATTAATACAATATATTCATAATAAATTGACAGCCAACGATTTTTT
>NW_013690969.1:0-915 GCF_000517525.1 Limulus polyphemus | reverse complement strand
CAATAGATGTAAACTACATTACAGCTAAACAATACCTGTAATCTACATAACAGCTAAACAATACATTTAATCTGTACGGGGAAAAAAGTATTTGCAGCTGTTCGTTCTCGCCAACAGAAACTGATCAGTGTTATGTACCAGATAATAAACATCAAAAGCTGTCTTCATGCATTCTTATCTCTCGAACAATATTAAGATACCAATGCTTCTTTATCTCTGTTTGTTTGAGAACTTACCTTTAACACATATAACTGTCAGAAAAATGAATCATCACAGCTGTATCAACGGGTCTGTAGATGTAATAAATAAAGTCAAACATCAAAAACACCGAGTCCTAACTACCTAATAAACAACAATAAAAATAATTATGAAATCTTATTTGCTGACTAATACGATGATATTTGACTATGAAAATAGCTCTTATCAACAACTACTGATCAAAGCAAGTTACTTCTGCAAAGATCAGAAGTAACAGTTTTTCCAGTAAACCGTTTAAAATTCCAGTCTCTCCAAGAGTGTTCAAATTCATAATACAAAAACTTCATCTTTCAAATTCATTGAATAGTCAGTTAGATATTTATAGTCATTTCACACAAACGAATAATATTAATACAAGATACATTTATTTACGATCTAAAATGTAAGATAAATAAACAATTATAATTAATTAAAGACGTTATGTTTTCTATCTTGTGGAAACCAGCGCCATTCTTCAGGCGAAAACTAGAATCTCATGAGGCCCAGTAAACAATACTGTAAGCCTTTTAACTCAATGGTTGTTGTTTTCATGAGGCCCAGTAAACAACACTGTAAGCCTGTTAACTCAATGGTTGTTGTTTTCATGAGGCCCAGTAAACAATACTGTAAGCCTGTTAACTCAATGGTTGTTGTTTTCATGAGGCCCAGTAAACAATA
>NW_013690968.1:0-915 GCF_000517525.1 Limulus polyphemus | reverse complement strand
GCTAGTGCATTCAGGAAGGAACAAGATACTTCTAGAAAATAGGTAGCGTGATACTAGTCACGTGATTTCGCTGACGCAACAATACTATATATATTTGTGAAATCAGGCGCTATTTTGATTATTTATTCAATTTATATTTAACTAGTGTTAGGAAGCAAACTGCAGTTTTGTTTGACCAACCATCACAGACATTTCTTGGGATCCATTTTTCTGTTATTATTCTTACAGTAGACCCAGGTTCTGCTATGGCAACCAGAAACTAGTTGAGAACATCACAGTTCTGAAATGGCAGCTGATCAGAGCTGGAGTGATAAATAGTGGCACCAGCGTATGCCTAGTCTGGCCCAATTAAACTTACTGGATTGTAGGTCTATACGTACTTGGTTATCATTCATTGAGCAAGTTGTATGTTTGGACCTGGGCTCATCATGTTCTCTACCCATCCACCCTTACATTGCTGACAGAATCCCCGACATTCCTGTAGCCAAACATCACACGACACATCATTTAAGAGCCTGCCTTACCACCTGTTGATCATATAGTTCGTATCATTGTCAACGCGGGGGACTGCAATTCAGAGTTCCATTCTTAAGAAGGATCCTGAATGTAAAGACAATGACTATGAAAGGCACCAAGACATTTAAACAATCCTCACCCACTACAGGAAACTGTGTATATTTTATATATCTTCAATTTGATCACATGTTTGTTATGATTTTAGTTATATTTTATTCCATATTTGCATTTCATATTGTACTTATCAAATTTGCAATGTTTAAATTTTTCGTATGCTTTTGATTTAGTTTTATTCATTTGTAATATCTTTACATTTTATTTGTAATTATCTGGACTAATGTTATAATTCTTTGTTATGATGGCGTTTTGTTCAGTTTATTTGAGGTATAGTTTTAAAAA
>NW_013690967.1:0-915 GCF_000517525.1 Limulus polyphemus | reverse complement strand
ATACACTTTATATAACAATAGATACGTCGTTATGGATGTTTGATACACGTTATATAACAATACATACGTCGTTATGGATGTTTGATGCCCGTTATATAACAATACGTACATAGTTATGGATGTTAGATACCCGTTATATAACAATAGATACGTCGTTATGGATGTTTGATACACTTTATATAACAATAGATACGTCGTTATGGATGTTTGATACACGTTATATAACAATACATACGTCGTTATGGATGTTTGATGCCCGTTATATAACAATACGTACATAGTTATGGATGTTCTAAACACGTTATATAACAATACATACGTCGTTATGGATGTTCTAAACACGTTATATAACAATAGATACGTCGTTATGGATGTTAGATACACGTTATATAACAATAGATACGTCGTTATGGATGTTCTAAACACGTTACATAACAATAGATACGTCGTTATGGATGTTAGATACACGTTATATAACAATACATACGTTGTTATGGATGTTAGATACACGTTATATAACAACAGATACGTCGTTATGGATGTTCTAAACACGTTACATAACAA
Source organism: Limulus polyphemus (assembly GCF_000517525.1). Classification (NCBI taxonomy): domain Eukaryota; kingdom Metazoa; phylum Arthropoda; class Merostomata; order Xiphosura; family Limulidae; genus Limulus; species Limulus polyphemus. The sequence continues at coordinate 351 of NW_013690967.1, read as the reverse complement.
TAGATACGTCGTTATGGATGTTAGATACACTTTATATAACAATACATACGTTGTTATGGATGTTCTAAACACGTTATATAACAATACATACGTTGTTATGGATGTTCTAAATACGTTATATAACGATACATACGTCGTTATGGATGTTTGATACACGTTATATAACAATACATACGTTGTTATGGATGCTAGATACACGTTATATAACAATACATACGTCGTTATGGATGTTAGATACACTTTATATAACAATAGATACGTCGTTATGGATGTTTGATACCCGTTATATAACAATACGTACATAGTTATGGATGTTCTAAACACGTTATATAACGATACATACGTCGTTAT
>NW_013690966.1:0-915 GCF_000517525.1 Limulus polyphemus | reverse complement strand
TTAGAATATTACTTGATGTCCACGTAGTTTACCCAACATATCCAGTTTCTACTTAGAATATTACTTGATGTCCACGTAGTTTTATGTTTCTACTTAGAATATTACTTGATGTCCACGTAGTTAACCCAACATATCCAGTTTCTACTTAGAATATTACTTGATGTCCACGTAGTTTACCCAACATATTCAGTTTCTACTTAGAATATTACTTGATGTCCACGTAGTTTTAACCCAACATATCCAGTTTCTACTTAGAATATTACTTGATGTCCACGTAGTTTTAACCCAACATATCCAGTTTCTACTTACAGTATTACTTGATGTCCAAGTAGATTAACCCAACATATCCAGTTTCTACTTAGAATATTACTTGATGTCCACGTAGTTTTAGGTTTCTACTTAGAATATTACTTGATGTCCACGTAGATTTTTAACCAGTTTCTATTTAAAACACCGCTTAACGTCCATAGTTACAGTAACTTGCTGTACGCAAGTCGAGTTATCGGCAAGTTAACTTTGATTGCATAAATGAAAGTTTATAAAAAATTATCTTTTTTTGCAATATAGTATTTCATGTATTAGTTTTCCGTAACATGATGAAAATTCACAACAAAACTGTTTGAAGGAAGCTCCTTGATAGGACAACGGTAAGTCTAAATCCGGGGTTCTATACACTTCGGTGGACACAATAGATAGTCCAATGTAGCTTGGCTCTTCAATAAACAAAATGCAACAATGTTTGAAACTATTGCACCTAGAAGAAACCATGCAAACAACTGAGACACACAGTACAACAGTGTTAATAATACTATACGTTGAAGTATTCCAGTGTTAATAATACTATTGGTTGAGGTATACCAGTGTTAATAATACTATACGTTGAAGTATACCAATGTTAATAATACTATTGGTTGA
>NW_013690965.1:0-915 GCF_000517525.1 Limulus polyphemus | reverse complement strand
TAGAGATATTTGATGTTGACTAGTATCAGGGTAAAATATCTAATGGTAGAGATATTTGATGTTGACTAGTATCAGGGTAAAATGTCTAGTGGTAGAGATATTTGATATTGACTCGTACCAGGGTAAAATATCTAATGGTAGAGATATTTGATATTGACTCGTATCAGGGTAAAATATCTAATGGTAGAGATATTTGATATTGACTAGTATCAGGGTTACCCTGATACTAGTCAATATCAAATATCTCTACCATTAAGATATTTTACCCTGATACTAGTCAATATCAAATATCTCTACCATTAGATATTTTAAAATATCTAATGGTAGAGATATTTGATATTGACTAGTATCAGGGTAAAATATCTTAATGGTAGAGATATTTGATATTGACTAGTATCATGGTAAAATATCTAATGGTAGAGATATTTGATATTGACTAGTATCAGGGTAAAATATCTTAATGGTAGATATATTTGATATTGACTCGTATCAGGGTAATCTAATGGTAGAGATATTTGATATTGACTCGTATCAGGGTAAAATATCTTAATGGTAGAGATATTTGATATTGACTCGTATCAGGGTAAAATATCGTAATGGTAGAGATATTTGATGTTGACTCGTATCAGGGTAAAATATCTTAATGGTAGAGATATTTGATATTGACTAGTATCAGGGTAAAATATCGTAATGGTAGAGATATTTGATATTGACTAGTACCAGGGTAAAATATCGTAATGGTAGAGATATTTGATGTTGACTCGTATCAGGGTAAAATATCTTAATGGTAGAGATATTTGATATTGACTAGTATCAGGGTAAAATATCTAATGGTAGAGATATTTGATGTTGACTAGTATCAGGGTAAAATATCTAATGGTAGAGATATTTGATATTGACTAGTATCAGGGTAAA
>NW_013690964.1:0-915 GCF_000517525.1 Limulus polyphemus | reverse complement strand
TTAATCTCATGTTGCTGGTGAGAGAACGTATACAGTGAAAGAACAGAATAAGGTAGTATTTAGACACATTCACTTTTTTAATACTTTCCAGAACGACAGAAGAAACTGATAGGAATATTTTCCGCTAAGACTGAAGTGACGTTTGTTGCAGGGCTGAAATCAACTAGAAAAGTTATCTCTGGAGTTAAGCGTAGAATGTTTAACCCTAGAAAATCACATTTTATAGTCAGAAAGAACTTGATTTTTGTTATCACGAAGTGTGAATGTTCGTAGATATAATGTTGTTGAAACTTTGGTGTTTCTTAGAAGGAAAATTTAAGTTAATAGATCACTATCTTTTGGGGAAACCAGTTCCTCAACACTGTAATTGGATTCTAATTTTTTTTAAAGCTCAGTCAGACAATTTGGTTGCTGAAGGAATTATTACAAAGGCTAGGACTAAAACTAGACTTTAAAGTTATATTAAAGCCTGGACAACTTAATTAGTGAACTTCGAACGTTTCATACGTGATTCGATTTTTGCTTCAAATTAGCTTGGTAAGTACTATTCTATAATTTTATTACAATTTATTTAGTAGGGGCAACATCTCCGCTAGGGGTCGCGTATCACTTTCTGTTGTTTTTTTTTTATCATTACAGCATTTCAAACACCACTAGTTTTACATATTAGAAATATTATTTTCTTTAATAGCAAATATTTAGTTGCGTTAATAGTAGATTAGTAAATGTTGTAAATGTTAGGGCGCTCCAGTCCTTTCCGAAGTTTCTGTTTTAATATGTCAGAAATGGGAACTTTAGTTTCAATATTTGTTAACTAGAGAGCGCACCAAAGCTAGCCGGGACTTTCATGTGCTACAGGCGCGATATCGATTAATTGACCCATTGTGTGCCCTCCAGTTGTACAGCGGTATGCCT
>NW_013690963.1:0-915 GCF_000517525.1 Limulus polyphemus | reverse complement strand
CAAGCCGTCTCCAGCCATTATTAGGTACACTAAGTTTCTTTGTCCAGTCGACAGTATCACCTCGTGACCTATATTCTCTCACAGCATTGTTACATTTAGACAACGTCACTTTCGCGAGCAAAGGATATTACACTGCTAAACTTTTTTCAAATCAGGTGCTATATGCTACTACAATATCTTCTTGGGCAGAATTGACATTATCTACTATAGAGAAGAAACAAAGCAATCTCGAGGCTTTTCTGGACCACCTGTTTATTCTAAAGTTGCATACACATTAGATAAACGAATAATCTTCAAATTTCTTAATCTCTAAAGTAGGTAAAATACATATTATATGCCTGCATACCCAGGGGTCAGTAATATCATCGGGCCCCTCTTTCATTCTATTTATTAACTTTTGCTGATTTTTCATAAAAGAAATTCAGGTGACAAAGTTCTTTATGAATCCTTGAAAAAGCAGTAGCCATTGTAACTCATTAGGTAATATGTATTTCTAGTAAGCTTTGGAAAATCCCACTGCTGAGCCCCTCAACAGACCCCTGGCGCTAGGGCAGCTGCTCCCTTCCCCCCCCCCCCTCTCTCTCGTCAGTTCTGTGCATACCACAACAGGCTCCTCGTACGACAACATAATTGTCTAATTGGAATTATATACAGTAATAAGTCGTGGAAACAACAAATATCGTTGAACAAAATAGTGAGTCATCAGCACAACATAAATATTTTTCCCATTTCTCCCTCCCAATCTCCATAGAAAAGAGTATAACAGCATAATATTTGAAACCTTCTAAAAATGGTTGATTTATTTTTTATACTTTGCCTTTAAATAAAGCTATGTAATGAATTACGGGTCGAGAAAATTTTTTGTAGGTTATAACTTATAAATTAGAAATACAATTAGAAGCTAGTTACGTTTTA
>NW_013690962.1:0-915 GCF_000517525.1 Limulus polyphemus | reverse complement strand
GGGGTTGTAGTTACTGGCTCGAATTAAGTTGCACATCTCTTTGACAGATCAGTAAAGATCTGTGAATCCACATTCAAAATGCTTCCGCCGGGTTTGAGCAGTTGAGAACCAGCTAATTCAGCTAACCAGATAACACTAATGGGTTGTTGGTTGAATAGGTAAAACGCCCTGCACTTACTTGAATCTCGTCATGGAGAGACTGATTAGATGAATAAAAACATCAGCTGCTATAGTCTATTCTTATGTCTCCAAAGTGCTCTTTTCTTCAGTCATAAAGATTGTCCACAACTACTAAAAGACACGCCTGATTCTACATCTTGTTATTGGGGGTAGGGGAGGAGGTTTCAGCTTTAAAATGAATGGCACACAGAGACTTGTAGGTCATTGCAGTAAAAAGATAATTATGTTATACTACTAAGTGTTACAGTAAAAAGATAATTATGGTATGCTACTAAGTGTTACAGTAATGCTACTAAGTGTTACAGTAAAAAGATAATTATGTTATGCTACTAAGTGTTACAGTAAAAGATAATTATGTTATGTTACTAAGTGTTACAGTAATGCTACTAAGTGTTACAGTAAAAAGATAATTATGGTATGCTACTAAAAGTTACAGTAATGTTACTAATGGTATGCTACTAAGTGTTAATACACAAGAACTCACTGTTTAGTTTTAATATATATTTATAAAACCAACTGAATGGAAGTGAAAGAGAAGCAGTTTGCCTCTAACGACTTAGTCTGTAGTCTCCCCTAACAACCATCATCACGACTTTACTCTATGTGTACTACAAGCAGTATCTATAGTCTCCCCTAACAACCATCATCACGACTTTACTCTATGTGTACTACAAGCAGTATCTATAGTCTCCCCTAACAACCATCATCACGACTTTACTCTATGTGTACTACAAG
>NW_013690961.1:0-915 GCF_000517525.1 Limulus polyphemus | reverse complement strand
CACAGAACAATATGTTCCTACAGTAATGAAATGTGGTATGTTCCATAGAACAGTATGTTCTTATAGTACCGAAATGTGGTATGTTCCACAGAACAATATGTTCCTATAGTACCGAAATTTGGTATGTTCTACAGAACAATATGTTCTTATAGTACCAAAATGTGGTATGTTCTACAGAACAATATGTTCTTATAGTACCAAAATGTGGTATGTTCTACAGAACAATATGTTGTAATCGTATTCAGTTGAGAAATGCGTTACATAAGAGCATGTTTGTGTTACGTATGTTTATAATATTTGATGTTATTCCCAGAGTGCGTAGATAGATGAAGCTATCAGCACATAAAGTTTGAAGGAAGGGTTTCATTGGAAGAAAAAGTCGTTATGATAAAATCAATCTATCCGAGTGACTTGGGTGAAAATCTAGAATATCTTTCATTATTTCCCCAAAACTAATAATAATAATGCAGAGAATGCTAAGCCTAAATGATATCCAGTCAATCAATGGATATGAATGTAAAAGATGTATACAGTTCAGTATGGAATATGAATCAGTCGACATTGTTACTTATAATATGTTCAGGTATTAATATATCATGAATCGTTAACTGATAATCAAAGCTAATGGTACCCGATATGAAAACACATACGTTACGTAACACAACATATTCATGAACCACAGTTTCCATTTTGTTCACATTACGTAACACAACACGTGCCAGAAACTATAGTTTCCACTTTGTTCACATTACGTAACACAACACGTGCCAGGAACTGTAGTTTCCACTTTGTTCACCTTACGTAACACAACATATTCATGAACCACTGTTTCCACTTTGTTCACATTACGTAACACAACATATTCATGAACCACTGTTTCCACTTTGTTCACATTACGTAACATAACATATTCAT
>NW_013690960.1:0-915 GCF_000517525.1 Limulus polyphemus | reverse complement strand
AGTGGAAGGTGATGGAAGAGTTTGTAAGTTGTGGTTGGTGTGAATTTGTGTATTTTGGGATCATGGATAGCGTCAATGGAAGGCGAATATAAAGTTTATCTGTTGTGGTTGGTGCGAATTTGTGTTATCTGGGATCATGGATAGCATCAGTGGAAGGCGAATATAAAGTTTATCTGTTGTGGTTGGTGTGAATTTGTGTATTCTGGGATCATGGATAGCGTCAATGGAAGGCGAATATAAAGTTTATCTGTTGTGGTTGGTGTGAATTTGTGTATTCTGGGATCATGGATAGCATCAGTGGAAGGCGAATATAAAGTTTATCTGTTGTGGTTGATATGAATTTGTGTATTCTGGGATCATGGATAGCATCAGTGGAAGGTGATGGTAGAGTTTGTAAGTTGTATAGGAAACGTTCAGGGAAATATAAAACTGACACGGGTGTTTTATGTCATTGTAAGACAATGAAACAAGTGAAAGATTGAAATCAAAATCCATAGGATTTTTGATTCATTTGCTAACATACAGGCTCTAAGAGTCAACGGTAAACTTATGGAATTACAACTCTGAAATTAGAGGTTCGATTCCATAGGATCTGTAATTCATTTTCTAGCATAAAGGCTCTGAGAGACAACCGTAAATTTATGAACTTACAACTCTGAAATTAGGGTTCGAATCCATAGGATTTTTAATTCATTTGCTAACATACAGTATGAACTCTTTAGAACTAACATATTAGATACACGTATAGTTAAATACACGGTAAATATATATAGTATTAACTCTTTAGAACTAATATATTATATATTTAATACACGGTAAATATATGGTATAAACTCTTTAGAATTAATATATTAAATGCACGTATAGTTTAATACACGGTAAATATATGTATTAACTCTTTAGAACTAATATATT
>NW_013690959.1:0-916 GCF_000517525.1 Limulus polyphemus | reverse complement strand
TTTTAGGTGTAGGTCACTTAAATTAACTATTTCACTCAAGGTGGTGGTTGTCCAAGGATCCAGTTTGTTTCCTCTGAGATCCAATGAAACGGTCGCAATTGCAGCAAAATTCGCATGATTTACAAACGTTATGTTGTTAAAGGAAAGGTTGAGAACCTGAAGGTTTTGAAGAGGACTGAATTCTATAGTTGAATCTGCAAAGCTAATGATGTTTCTCTGCAGGTTTAGGACCCGAAGTTTGGGCAATACGGCGAATGTGGTTTTGTATGTAGACACTATCTTATTTCTCGTCAAGTCCAATATTTCTAATTTGGGTAGGCTTAAAAAAGCTAGTTCACTGATTTGAAATATAGAACAGTTTCTGAGGATCAGCTGAGTTAGTTTGGGGAAAACATGAAAGGAATTATTAGGAAGTACATTCACAGGGTTGTTACTCAAGTTCAGAACTCTCAGATTAGATATTGTTTCTTCTAACTTTTCAGACTCTCCCGGAACTGCGAATCCGTGTTCAGGTCGATTATTACTTAAATCTAATATTTCTAGTGTGGAATGCTTAAATATTGCTGGTGGCACATTGTTAAGCTTATTACCACTGAGATCTAAAATCTGCAAAGCAGGAAGGGGCTGAAACACATTTAAACCTATAGATTTAATCTGATTACTTACGAAACTCAGCTGTGTAAGATTTGGCAACATAGGAATATCTCCATCCTTCAGACTGTAAAAATTGCTTCCAGGGAAAAATATATTTCGGATATCCAATCCATTCAGAAGCATTGCTGCTTCTCTGGGAAAGTTGCGAACAACTTTAGCTAACGTAATTGAGATTTTATTAACTGTTGCCTGCGACAATATCCAGTAGAGTTTCAAGAAAAGCAAAGCTTGAGGGATCTGGTTCTTTTTTTTTGTTCGAGGA
>NW_013690958.1:0-916 GCF_000517525.1 Limulus polyphemus | reverse complement strand
GACAGCTTATCAAACTTATACCCTTTATTTCTACTCTTCACTGTGACAGCTTATCAAACTTAAACTCTTTACTTTCTGCTCTTCACTGTGACAGCTTATCAAACTTAAACCCTTTATTTCTGCTCCGATAAGCTGTCACAGTGAAAAAACTTAAACCCTTTATTTCTACTCTTAAGTTTTGATAAGCTGTCACAGTGAACCCTTTAAAACTTAAACTTAAAACTTTCATACAGATAAAAAGTAACTTTCTCAAAAAACTTCAACAGATTAATAACGCAAGATTTTCATTTAGTGAACCCATGTTGGTTCTTCTTTTGTTATCACATTTCAGCAAGTGATTTTGCAAAGCATATTTTATCATGTTAGAGTTTTTCCCACTCAGAAGTAAAACTAACTGGCTTATGATTTCCAGAGCATCTCTTATTACCTGTTATTATCAACTGTTCAATCAGTAAGGTCGTATTGAATTACCAAAAATGAAAGAGAGCATCTTGCATATCTGACCTTTGATCTTTAAAACTCTGGGAAAAATGTTGCTTGGTCTTGATGTATTATCCACTTTTAATTTCTAAACCTTTTTTTTAACTGCCATTGCTGGATTAATATCTACATGATTTGGGTCAATGCCAATAGTCCTCAAGGTCAGGAATATCTTCTCTTGGTGAAACAGAATAGAAAATTTACCATCTTAATTTCTCCAACAAAACCCTTTCCATCAGCATCTTTAAGAACCCAATCCCCATTCTAACATTTTGTTTACCTTTAATGTACTTAAGGAAATCCTTGCTGTTTTAACATTTTTAGCCAGTTCTTTATAATAAATCCTCTTTTGTTTTTATTTTAACCAAATCTCTAGATTTCCTGTGGGTAAAATGTACCACTTTAATTATATATATATATATATATATATATATAT
>NW_013690957.1:0-916 GCF_000517525.1 Limulus polyphemus | reverse complement strand
TATATATATATATATATATATATATATATCTGTGGCTCATTTTAATGCAGATATATTGAACTTTGTTAACATCCTTGTGAATAGAATGTAAGTAGCAAACTTGCTATATTTCTCTGATGGATCAGTGGTAAGTTTACGGGTTTACATTGCTAAAATCCGGAGTTCAGTTCTCTGTAGAAGACTAACCAAGCTTTTGTATTGCCTCTCCTCTGGGGTGTAGGACACCCCCAAATTAATAAGTTGTTCAGAGGTTTATAGAAGTTAGTAGTACCTGGTAGTTAATCTCCCTTATATAATAAGAATAATTAATGACGCATGTAACCTATGGTAGTGGGATATCACAGTAGGACTTTGGCCTGACTTAAACAAATCCTGTTTCGTCTTTGTTGAGTGAAAAGACTTTCTCATTGTTTTATCAGCCAAAGAAGTTAATTTAGAATTACGGAAGCTGGGCAACGATATAGAAAGACTCAAGCACGTTTTCTGTACGTGTGTGTATAATAAATCAATAATTTTGTTCTTTGTTTTATACTTGTGTTTGAGTTTTTCGTTTCCTATCCGTACTTAGTTTATTCTTCTGTATTTTCGATTCTCCTTCATTGAAAACTTTGTTGACTCCAATTTTACCTGAATGTCACACATTGTGAGATTCTGTAACTACACAAACTACTGGTATTGACCGTTACGAATATCTCAGTCAACAGAACAACTTAAATATTTGTTTAAGCAAAGATACATGATATATATAATTTGATAAAAAAAGAAAATAGAAACCGTCTCCTTTATCTATATACTACTATAACTCTGAGATTGTTTGTGTGTTTACTTGTCTGTAATTAAATACAACAAAACAGCGCACAATACCGCCATATTTGTAATGAAATGAGGGTAGAAACAGAATAAAACAAGTTTCGTT
>NW_013690956.1:0-916 GCF_000517525.1 Limulus polyphemus | reverse complement strand
TTACCCCTATTAACGAACATGTAAAAGGATTTCATATTAATTCATTTTAGTTAAAATCACAAGTTCAACTGAATTTGTGGAATTCCCATGTGCACAATTCAAACAAAACATCAGGCCAAATACTTTTTTGTGATTGTTTGTTCACACTGGCTTCTATTTAATTAACACCTATACTTAAATACATAAAAGTTCATATACTTTTCTTTATTGAGAAATTGTTCACTGTAAGTAAAGTTGGGTCCTACAAAATTTTTTTACGTATGACTTAAACATTTTTTTTATCATTGTTGTCATTGTAATCTGTTGATAAAAACTAAGTATGTTAATAATGAAAGGCTTATAAAGAATACATAATATTTAATAGGAAATATCCAGTTTGAATGCAAAATTATTATTATTCTACAATTTACATAATACAACTTCAGATGGGGTGTTCCTGGTTACATCACAAAAATAACAGTGTATAAAAGATCAAGGAAACTGTTCTATGAAAAGACAAGACTGGAAACTTATCACCACGATCAATTAAGATATTTAATTCACACAGTGTAGGAGTAATGTTCAGTTGTCTGAAACACGAAGACATTAAGAATTGCTGTTAGAGATCCAAACAATTAGCCCAAAAGTTCGAGAACTTGCAAAGTTAACAAACTAGTGGTAACCATGCATTAGGATGGAGAAAAACAAAAACAATTAAATAATACTACCTAAAGAATAAAACAAGCTTATGTTCTAATGTAGAAGAAACTTTAATTTTTTTAACACCAACTTATTATGAATTACTTTACCATTCCAAACCTCAGTAGTCGGCTATACTTCTACAATATCCACACTGAAGCCTAGCTAACAAACATCAGTAGTCGGCTATACTTCTACAATATCCACACTGAAGCCTAGCTAACAAACATCAGTAGTC
>NW_013690955.1:0-916 GCF_000517525.1 Limulus polyphemus | reverse complement strand
AATGGATAATCGGTATATGAAAAGGATTAGGTGTTATTTAAATCCAACAGTACTGGATAATCGGTATATATATAACACGATTTACATCTGGCAAGTTGGGAACCAGTCTTCTAAACTCACGCTTTATAAATTTAAATATAAGGATTACGACCTGTAAGTATTGTAAGAACATGACAAACAAGTTAATTTAAACAGTTCGTTGACCTAAATACATGCTCAGGAGATTGACACGTATTTTTGTTGTTGTGTTCGTTTTTTGTTTTTTTTCCAACTCAGAAGTAGGGGGGATTTTTTTCATCATTCAATTTTTGATTCGTTAGAAATGCATTCACTTCAAATCCTGACGCTTATTTTATTATATCTATATATTTAAACACGAACTTTTACTGGATTTCTTGTACTTCAGATCCACGGTGGTTCGTTCATTGGTAAGTCTGACGGCTCGCAACGTAAAAATCGACTTTAGACGCCCGCGGTGGGCACAGCACAAATAGCCCAATCTGTAATTTTGTACGTAATAACAAACATCTTGTATTTCACGTCTGCTAAGTATTTATCATTTCGAAGTCTGTAGTTTTGTATTTAGACAAAAGTTACATAAAGCTTTACCATTACTGATTAGTTTAGTAATTCCAAATTGTATATAACGGAAACGATATTTTGACTCGTACAGTGTTTATAGATTTACGTTAAGTACGATATTTTGACTCGTACAGTGTTTATAGAGTTACGTTAAATACGATATGTTGACTCGTACTGTGTTTATAGATTTACGTTAAGTACGATATTTTGACTCGTACTGTGTTTATAGAGTTATGTTAAATACGATATTTTGACTCGTACTGTGTTTATAGAGTTACGTTAAGTACGATATTTTGACTCGTACTGTGTTTATAGAGTTACGTTAAATACGATA
>NW_013690954.1:0-916 GCF_000517525.1 Limulus polyphemus | reverse complement strand
GTATTGTTATACTACCCGATTACTGACTAGCTGTCATACAATACATATTATTATACTACCCGATTACTGACCAGCTGTCATACAATACATATTGTTATACTACCCGATTACTGACTAGCTGTCATACAATACACATATAATACACACTTGGTTGATATAGACATCTTGCATTTACCTCATAGTAAACTCAGGAGTTCCGGAACATTGTCCGAATCTTGAGACAAACGCGGGTTTTCTGAAACATCATTGTAATTCAAACAATATGTTAAACCTAACAGCACGAACTAACAAATGCCAATGAAATTCGTTGAATAATATATCACTATACATTTTATTTTGTATAATGCTACATGACTGTAGTACGTCATCGCTTGGCAGACTAATAATAACTTTAATCGTGTCTTTCACTCCTTGCGCTATGCGGATTTCTTTAAGGAAAACGTAATAGTTTTAAAACTGTACATTTTTATATTACGTGATCATACGTTAGTATACTTAAATCACAACTATAGATATCTATTTTTCTACTGTTTAAACTTTCCTATGTACGGCCATCTACGGATTTTATTTACTACAATATGGTGAATTTAAGGAACATAAGACATCTCATCTGTTTACTAAACTAACTTTTATATAATTAAACATCTGTAACCATGACAACCTCGTGCTTGACTTAAAACTGTAGTGTTGCCTGATTTTTTTTAAACAAACATAGCACGAATCCAAAACCCTTTTCGCTTCTTTTTTCATTCGAAATATATGTATATGTTATTGGGTTTATGGTCAAAAACGTAGCTTACAGAATTAGCACCCAAATGACGAATGAATGCACTCTAATCATTATAAGTTTTAGTTTTGTGACTGTAGCCCCCCCACCCAGTGGTATAGTGGTATATCTGCGGACTTACAACGCTAG
>NW_013690953.1:0-916 GCF_000517525.1 Limulus polyphemus | reverse complement strand
TGACTTAATAGGCAGAAAAATGGAAGGGGTGATCTTTTTTAAAAAAATCTGTTTTTTCCCCCACTCGAGTGACTTACATGAAAGTCAGAATATTGGAGTGATGCTTCAACCCCCCCCCCCACACCGAGGCTTTTACAGAATATTGGAGTGATGCTTCACACACACACACACACCGAGGCTCTTACATGGAAGTCAGAATATTGCGGTGATTCTTCAATACCCCACCCCTACCCCCACCTCCAAGAAAAAGTTCGTGATTCGTACTAATAGCGGCCGTGGATGCGCTATGAATCCCCTTCTTTGGTCAGACAAGTGTAGCTCGAGAGTCTATCAGTTAAAAATTAGGGACGGCTATGCGCAAATAATCCTTTCTGTAGTTTTGCGCGAACAACCCCTCATCTACAGCAAAAAAAAGAATAAACAAAAATAATTCAATAAATCTCAAAGTTGGTCGCAATAATTCCCTTCTGTAACTTGCAGTTTGAAACAAAGAATTGTAATAACTACATCAGATGTAAAACAACAACCTATTAGATCCAAGGGTCCCCCGACGTTAAGTCTGGGGGGGGGCTTATAACGTTAAAATTCAGGTTGAGATACCCGCGGTAACTTGTAGTCTGAAACAAAGAATTGTAATAACTACATCAGATGTAAAACAACAACCTATTAGATCCAAGGGTCCCCCGGTAATATGTCTGGGGGGGGCTTATAACGTTAAAATTCAGGTAGATATACCCGCGGTAACTTATAGTCTGAAATATAGAATTGTAATAACTACATCAGATGTAAAACAACAACCCATTAGATCCAAGGGTCCCCCGACGGTAAGTCTGGAGGGGAGCTATTACGCTAAAATTCAGGTAGAGATACCCGCGGTAGGAACAGCGCATATGGTTAGGACTGTTGAGTACATACC
>NW_013690952.1:0-916 GCF_000517525.1 Limulus polyphemus | reverse complement strand
GACGACACACACACACACACACACACACAAAACAACACAAAAACAAGCAAGCATTGTGGTAGTGGTACCTGTTGACTGACCGCCCTCTCCTTCTGGTCAGCAGTTCATCACTAGGGGTGGCTATACCTGAACCCTAGGGATCTCTGACCTGGTCATTTAGCACTGCATTTACGTATGCCGTTCAGGTTTAAAATATCAATAAGAACTGATATATTATAAAAACACAACAAGTTAAACACAGCAAAGGACAGGGCCTTGACAAAGAAGAACTTAACAAGATGTCCGACTCACGAAGTTATTTTTTCTTTGTTCTTTTATCCTGATCATAGATTTCACATTGCTGTAACTTTGATATGAAGCGAGTTAACACAGAATATCCATAATAACACTTACGATTATTGATTTTCAGTTTACCATATTTCGTTTTCTTAGTGTGTGTGTGTGTTTGAGGTGACTGAGTATAACTTCCGATGATGGCAAAGATCGAGAAACGTTCACCAACTCCTGCTGAACTCGAAGGCCATGTTCCATCTCACTTTGTTAAGTGTACATTAGCTTGTGTGTCTGCTTAAACCCTTTAAGAAAGCGCTATCTATGAGAAACAAACATTCTAATTACCAATATGTGGCTAAGAATGAATACGTTTTTCTCTAGATAATGAAATAGAATTATTTTCCCAAACTTTTAAGTCATTATCTTTATCCTTTCACATACATATATCCGTGCTAAGTATAGCCAGAGAACTTATATCACGGTATGGATATCATTACTATGTAATAAGGAAAAATGATCTCGAAGTAAGTAACATCGTAATCAGCCCTCTTGTAATTGTGTGAACTGAAAGGCCCATCTTGGCTTACAAACTAAACTTAAATCATAGAGTCATATGTTAAGGATATCAGAGTCGGCTCAATGT
>NW_013690951.1:0-916 GCF_000517525.1 Limulus polyphemus | reverse complement strand
TATCTATATTTTAAAGTGTGTGTAAACTATCTATATTTTAAAGTGTGTGTAAACTATCTATATTTTAAAGTGCGTGTAAACTATCTATATTTTAAAGTGCGTGTAAACTATCTATATTTTAAATTGCGTGTAAACTATATTTTAAAGTGCGTGTAAACTATATTTTAAAGTGCGTGTAAACTATCTATATTTTAAAGCGTGTGTAAACTATCTATATTTTAAAGTGTGTGTAAACTATGTGCGTGTAAACTATCTATATTTTAAAGTGCGTGTAAACTATCTATATTGTTACACAGCTACAATGATCAAGGTTTTGATTCTTCAGTTTACGCCCAAGTTCAAATCTTTATTAATTCTGTATTTCTCATAATTCGTTTTCACTATTTTATACCGACAAACAAGAAGATGTATTTCTGATTTTCCTCAAAAACACGTAATTTCAGCGAAGTAATGAATGAATTCCTGAATGATGCAGAGACCATTCTTTCATATCCTACAATACACTGGTTTCGCGGCTCATCGGTATAGTCACTTGTTATTCAAACACCTAAAGTATTTTAGGTTATTAGCAGTGGGTAAAGATCGATATATCAAAACCTGCGACTTTAATACCAGATGTCGGGTACTGTTAGGATTGTTGCTTGGATACCCTTCTTTAAAAATTGTTTCACTCAACGAAGATAAACAGTCCGTTTGTATTTTTTGATACTAATTTATCTACGTCGTGAGTTTTAAAGACAAGAAAGTTGGAGAAAAAGTTTTGATACTAATTTATCTACGTCGTGAGTTTTAAAGACAAGAACAACCCTTGTTCTCCAGATAATAATGAATAAAACTATTTCGGCAAAAGTTTCGCCATTGCGGCTTCATTAGAGTTAGCAGTAAAACTATTTCGGCAAAAGTTTCGCCATTGCGG
>NW_013690950.1:0-916 GCF_000517525.1 Limulus polyphemus | reverse complement strand
TAGATCACAAATATTAATCCACACCACAGCTTCATAATCCATACCAGTGTTTTATAAGATACACATTACAAGTAGTAATCCATACCAGTGTTTTATAAGATACACATTACAAGTAGTAATCCTTACCAGTGTTTTATAAGATACACATTACAAGTAGTAATCCATACCAGTGTTTTATAAGATACACATTACAAGTAGTAATCCTTACCAGTGTTTTATAAGATACACATTACAAGTAGTAATCCTTACCAGTGTTTTATAAGATACACATTACAAGTAGTAATCCTTACCAGTGTTTTATAAGATACACATTACAAGTAGTAATCCTTACCAGTGTTTTATAAGGTACACGTTACAAGTAGTAATCCATACCAGTGTTTTATAAGATACACATTACAAGTAGTAATCCTTACCAGTGTTTTATAAGGTACACATTACAAGTAGTTATCCATACCAGTGTTTATAAAGAGAAGAGTGAATATTTGGATGACTGATGATACGTTTTTAACGATGATGTTAATTAAGCATCTTTTTGTACATTCTGTTATCATATTTCTTAGTACTGAATTATTTAATCAGAAGTTGCTTGTTTTGAGTGACATTTATTTAATATGAACGATGGTTTCAGTATGAATACAGTTCTCTCTTCTGTTTTCAGAGGTAGGGAACACCAAGGAACAGATGGAATTGATGAAATTGCAAGCAGAGTCTGTGAACAAAGAGTATATGAAGCTTATGGATGAATGTAATAAACTTCAGGTAAGTAAAGTCTTATTATTACATCTAAAATAGAATTAGGACGTGGTTACTGAGGTAAGTAAAGTCTGTGAACAAAGAGTATATGAAGCTTATGGATGAATGTAATAAACTTCAGGTATGAAAAAAAACGAAGTTGTCAAATTAGGTTCAGTAAGGG
>NW_013690949.1:0-916 GCF_000517525.1 Limulus polyphemus | reverse complement strand
GATGGTTGTGGGTTCGAGACTAGCCCGCGTCATTCTGTTTTGTCCTTGAGCACGACGCTTCCTACTCAGCTGGGAGTTAATCTGCGATGGACGGGCATCCCTTCCAGGAGGGAATGGGTTACAATTATCATCCACTTGTGCCATTAGAGCCGGACTTCGTAAGTCTCTGCCTTATGTACCTTGGGCACGGCAAGGGTTTAACTAACTAACTTTTAACAGGGAGACAGGGTAGGGTTCTTATGCATTCTTCTGTGCATTACACGCATCTTATATGTTGACTTTCATCCTCAGTTTCCGCACATTCTTGTTCAGATGATCCTTTACTTGCCTACATACAGATCTGATTTATTTATCTACTTCTTTATATTTCCTTCCCCCTTTTGATATTTGTCTAATTTCATCGTTGTTCATCTAGATTCTGTTTTTACGCTTTCTTTGTTCTCTTCCTCATTATCTTTTATTTTGATTCCTGTAACACCTCTGTCAATTTAACCCGCTGGTTCTCACCACTCTTGTTTCTAAGTTCTTTTGTTATTAATGTTTCAAATCAATTTTTTTGTCTCTATCACAAAGTCCTTGGTTATGTGGATTTTCATAAGTTGTTCTAAGCCCAATTTTGCTCTGCATGAAGCCTCTTTCTTCAGTTTAACTCTTATTTGTCCGATAACTGGGCTGTGATCAGAAGAGTTATAGTTAATACTTTTATTCGGCTCGAAGCAGACAAAATCCTTGTGACAGCGAGTGTCTGACTGTCTTTCCTCTGGTCAGTAGTTCAACAGTATGATGGCCATTCCAGAACCCTAGGGGGTCTTTAGCCTGGGCGTTTAGTTCCGGTGTGCATAAAGTATTGTTCAGGATATCATAAATGGTAAGAAATATAGTCACCCAAATTTAATTAGAACGAGTAAAACCTACC
>NW_013690948.1:0-916 GCF_000517525.1 Limulus polyphemus | reverse complement strand
GGCACGATATAACTGTAAGTTAATGGTTTTCTATTGGCATCAGCTGGCACGATATGACTGTAAGTTAATGGTTCTCTATTGGCATCAGCTGGCACGATATGACTGTAAGTTAATGGTTTTCTATTGACATCAGCTGGCACGATATAACTGTAAGTTAATGGTTTTCTATTGGCATCAGCTGGCACGATATGACTGTAAGTTTAATGGTTCTCTATTGGCATCAGCTGGCACGATATAACTGTAAGTTAATGGTTCTCTATTGGCATCAGCTGACACGATATGACTGTAAGTTAATGGATCTCTATTGGCATCAGCTGGCACGATATAACTGTAAGTTAATGGTTCTCTATTGGCATCAGCTGGCACGATATAACTGTAAGTTAATGGATCTCTATTGGCATCAGCTGGCACGATATAACTGTAAGTTAATGGGTGTCTATTGGCATCAGCTGGCACGATATAACTGTAAGTTAATGGTTTTCTATTGGCATCAGCTGGCACGATATGACTGTAAGTCAATGGTTCTCTATTGACATCAGCTGGCACGATATAACTGTAAGTTAATGGTTCTCTATTGACATCAGCTGGCACGATATAACTGTAAGTTAATGGATCTCTATTGGCATCAGTTGGCACGATATAACTGTAAGTTAATGGTTCTCTAGTGGCATCAGCTGGCACGATATGACTGTAAGTTAATGGTTCTCTATTGGCATCAGCTGACACGATATGACTGTAAGTTAATGGGTGTCTATTGGCATCAGCTGGCACGATATAACTGTAAGTTAATGGTTCTCTATTGGCATCAACAGACACGATATGACTAAGTTAATGGTTGTCTATTGGCATCAGCTGGCACGTATATAACTGTAAGTTAATGGTTCTCTAGTGGCATCAGCTGGCACGATATGACTGT
>NW_013690947.1:0-916 GCF_000517525.1 Limulus polyphemus | reverse complement strand
AAAAGAGGTGGAGGCCGAGGAAGTTACAGTACGATCTAGTAAAAAGAGGTGGAGACCAAGGAAGTTATAGTACGATCCAGTAAAAAGGGTGGAGACCATGGAAGTTACAGTACGATCTAGCAAAAAGAGGTGGAGGCCAATGATGTTACAGTACGATCTAATAAAAAGAGTTGGAGACCAAGGATGTTACAGTACGATCTAGTAAAAAAAGGTGGAGGCCAAGGATGTTACAGTACGATCCAGTAAAAAGAGGTGGAGACAAAGATGTTACAATACAATCTAATAAAAAGAGGTGGAGGCCAAGGAAGTTATAGTACGATCCAGTAAAAAGAGGTGGAGACCATGGAAGTTACAGTACGATCTAATAAAAAAGGTGGAGACCAAGGATGTTACAGTACGATCCAGTAAAAAGAGGTGGAGACAAAGGATGTTACAGCACGATCCAGTAAAAAGGGGTGGAGACCATGGAAGTTACAGTACGATCTAGTAAAAAGAGGTGGAGACGAAGGAAATAACAGTATATAATTTCAGGTTTCTGTCTGATCTACTAATTTATTTTAACACACTCTTTAATGGAGTGATTCTTAGAAATAAAGGAAATTATTTTTAAATGTCCTTATCATGAGTTAAACTTAACTTTGATTGATCATATAGTTTAACACTTTGGCCATCTGATAACAAATACTTGAAACAATTGAGCTTTGACTGATCATACAGTTTAACACTTTGGCCATCTGATAACAAATACTTTAGACAACCGAACTTTGACTGATCATACAGTTTAACATTTTTAGGCACCCGATAACAAATACTTGAAACAACCGAACTTTGACTGATCATACAGTTTAACACTTTGGGCACCCGATAACAAATACTTGAAACAACTTAACTTTGACTGATCATACAGTTTAACACT
>NW_013690946.1:0-917 GCF_000517525.1 Limulus polyphemus | reverse complement strand
GTTCTAGACTATCCAGTAATATATACCGCAGCGCTACAACACTCGCATTCAAAGAAGTGACGTCACTTCTTTCTTGATATATGTCCAAAAATATACTTATGTATATCTTCCCTTCGCAAGCTGTTTAGAAACCAATAGTTAACACATCTGCTATTTATGATTTTAACTCACCACTGTATTCGCGAGGCCACGTGTTTCTCAGGAAGGAAGATCTTGGTCGCCTAGCAACAAGGTTCGAAACGCTTGCTCGTGCTGGTTCCAGCATTTAACATTTCCCAGGGACTCCTATTCAACTATAAATATAATGCACCTATATCTATCTATCTGTCTCTCTCTCTAAATATATATATATATATATATATCGATAGACAGATACAGTCAGATGCTTTGACTTCAAGTCCAGTTGGTGAACAACAACGAAACTCACAAGCCTTTTCAACGAACCCAAACTTCAGGAATCAGGCTTAGCTTAGCCTACGTCAGTTGGTGAGTTTAGCGAATCTTATACATTCTATTGGTTAGTTCGATGTTGTCATTTTATTGCAGTTTGCACACCGTTTTCTTCTTTAAAAACCTAGCGACAAAAACTAATTTTTCACGCGCACGTTCAAAACTATTAACCCTAACTAATGAGTAGTTCGTATGGAACCCATTAACATTTTAAACATATTTATACAGTATTTAAACACTAAATTGCTTTTGGATCCATGATTCTCTTGGTCACAAGATCCCTAATGACACGTGAATCGCATAAAGCAAATCCAAAGGAAACTACCATTAATATTTAGTCCTAATCTCACCAGTTACAGCTCTGATTTCTCGTGTATTACAGCTGGGATTTCCCGTGTATTACAGTTGGGATTTCCCGTGTATTACAGCTGGGATTTCTCATGTATTACAGCTGGGATTTTCCGTGT
>NW_013690945.1:0-917 GCF_000517525.1 Limulus polyphemus | reverse complement strand
GCAGATTGCGAGTCGAGCTTTCTAACCACCTGGCCATGCCGGGGCCTGTAAAACAATTACTGGGAAACAGTAAGCGGTAAAAATGTCATATTATTAGAGAAAACCTATTTTTTCTCAGTTCCTTCATACGCACTTCTATATCAAACTGTATAAAACTCAACAAACTGGCTCACACATTTTACACGTAGCCTTTGTAGCTGGTTGGATGAATAAGATACTAGTCTTTAAATATAGGTTATTGTGATCATCAGTGACTCAGACTCTTTATCGTATGAACATGCTCGTTATCATATCCACTTTATCTGTGTTTCCTGTGCAGGAAGCTTAAAAGAAAGTAGCACATATAATGTTGAACTGTATATCTATATAACCAAAACAGACATCTCCACTTATGGATACAAATAAGAAAACATAGATAGATGGATAGAAAGATAGATAGATAAACTAAAATTCAAGGTTTCACTTCAAGATGGATACGTATAACACCACTTGAATCTTTTCTCTTTCCCCAAAATGTTCTTTATTATTTATTTACAACTTAATCAATTTGTTTTTGATAATATTGATAATAATTGCCATCTGTAAACAATGAGTTACGACTAGCAACAATTTCGGAGGTAATGTCAACCTGTTTATTGAGACAGTAGCAGCGTCTGAGGTAAGACAACCTGTTTATTAAGACAGTAACAACGTCTGAGGTAATGTTAACATGTTTATTAAGATAGTAGCAGCGTCTGAGGTAAGACAACCTGTTTATTAAGACAGTAACAACGTCTGAGGTAATGTCAACATGTTTATTAAAATAGTAGCAGCGTCTGAGGTAAGACAACCTGTTTATTAATACAGTAACAACGTCTGAGGTAATGTCAACCTGTTTAAAACCATATCAGCACGGGATCGGTCCGTTGGATCAAACT
>NW_013690944.1:0-917 GCF_000517525.1 Limulus polyphemus | reverse complement strand
AGTATAACAGAACACTGTATTTTAGTATGATAGAACACTGTGTTTTAGTATAACAGAACACTGTATTTTAGTATGACAGAATACTTTATTTCAGTATGATAGAACACTTTATTTTAGGTTTAGAACACTATTTTAATGACTGAACACTGTATTTTAGGCTTTGGTAGCACTAAGGCTACGACAAGAAATGGAGAGGGGGGGGGGATTTTTAAACAGGACCTTGCCCAATTTACCCTCGTTCTCTAGCTCCTGGGTTGATTTTTAATGTTATCCACTCATAAAACAGATTTCACGTGATAAAGAACCTGGAAGTGTATTACGTTCATGTATCTAACTGTCAAGTCTCTTCTTTAAATACAACAACAATAAACATTACCACTAACTCCCATGAACACTAACTTTTCATCTCCAGTATTCAAAAATACACGAATCACTCACTCCAAACAATCCGGGCACTTAGGGTCAATTAAAGTTTTGTTTGTTTGTTGTTAACCATCAACATTACAAGAGCACTTCAATGCAAGGGCAGCCTGGGTAAAATAGGTGTGCTGTTCTTTCTTTTTGTACCTCCCCCCCCACCTCCTAGTAGCTCAGCAGAACGTCTGAAGGCTTATATCGCTAAAAACCAGGTTTCGATACTTGCGGTGGGCACAGCACAGCTAGCATTGTGTAGCTTTGTGCTTAACAACAAACAAAATTTCACCTTGAAAATTATGTTTGATTCGAAGTTCTTGTCCTGCGTTTATATATCAACCGGATCCTTTAAATTTAAACAGATGACATGAGACTTGTTGAAGAACAAAGCAGGGTGGTTTATTTACGTTAAACTTCTGATTCATTCATAGATGGTCCCAGAATTAGTGTTGCTGTAAACAACTAACAAACAAACAGAATTAGGATTGCTGTAAACAACTAAC
>NW_013690943.1:0-917 GCF_000517525.1 Limulus polyphemus | reverse complement strand
AAACGTTTATGTTTTATCTGCTATTTTCTCTACCCTAACTCTATTATAGTCTTTACATGGTTTGTCACTTTGACTGACCTCGTCAGTTTCTTTTCCGTGGGAAACCAGCTTGATAAGATTGAAGGCTCTGAAAATTATGCTTTGCCTGAATGAGGACGTTATTATAATAAATAAGTTACATTAAATTTCGTACACTTAGTCGGGCTGGTAAAAAAAAATTAGAGAAGGTGGGATACATTGAGAGTTGTCCAATTGCACAATAATTAAAATACGTAAGTGTAAAGTTTGTTCAACTGTACAATAACTTTGCTGGAATCAGAGGATGTTTCTTTGTTGTTTCAAACACAGGTGCACCACGCTTTCTCCCATTTCGGTTTTGGTCCTTTTTGTAAGCTGTTGTTTTCGTTTTTCCTATGTTAAAATGCCCACCCTTTTTAATTATGGCCTCTAAGCATTCAGCAAGTGATAGTGGCTAAGAAGAAAAACATGACACTGGAGCAAAAGCTAAAAACCATATGAGTTTTGAGGCTGGTGAATGTGTGGTGAATATTGCACGTGATTTGTCAATTCCACCAACCATGGTGAGATCTGTAGTGAAAAAACAGACGTTTTTAAAAGTGTCAGACAAAATGTTACTTTCATGAGTGTACCTAAGGTTACAAAAACATGGAGTAATGTGAAGGAGCAAATGGAAAAACTACTAGCCATACGGATTGAGGATGAAAACCAGTGACATATGCTTTGCAGTGGGAGAATCATTATGGAAAAGGCTTTGAGTTTACATGCAATTGTAAATCAGGAGGAGAGTGAGAGTTCAACTGGAAATTTTTTTAATGCAAGCCGTGGTTGATTTGACCACTACATCACAGCAACTTGCAAGGCATCAAAATTTCAGGAAGGCAGCAAGTACAGACCTA
>NW_013690942.1:0-917 GCF_000517525.1 Limulus polyphemus | reverse complement strand
CCAAGGTAATTTCTTGAATGAATATAAACAGTTCAATCCAAGGTAATTTCTTGGATGAATATAAACAGTTCAATCCGAGGTAATTTCTTGGATGAATATAAACAGTTCAATCCAAGGTAATTTCTTGGATGAATATAAACAGTTCAATCCAAGGTAATTTCTTGGCTGAATATAAACAGTTCAATCCAACGTAATTTCTTGGCTGAATATAAACAGTTCAATCCAACGTAATTTCTTGGCTGAATATAAACAGTTCAATCCAAGGTAATTTCTTGGCTGAATATATACAGTTCAATCCAAGGCAATTTCTTGGCTGAATATAAACAGTTCAATGCAAGGTAATTTCTTGGCTGAATATATACAGTTCAATCCAAGGTAATTTCTTGGCTGAATATAAACAGTTCAATCCAAGGTAATTTCTTGGCTGAATATGAATATATACAGTTCAATCCAAGGTAATTTCTTGGCTGAATATAAACAGTTCAATCCAAGGTAATTTCTTGGTTGAATATAAACAGTTCAATCCAAGGTAATTTCTTGGTTGAATATAAACAGTTCAATCCAAGGTAACTTCTTGGTTGAATATAAACAGTTCAATCCAAGGTAACTTCTTGGCTGAATATATACAGTTCAATCCAAGGTAATTTCTTGGCTGAATATAAACAGTTCAATCCAAGGTAATTTCTTGGCTGAATATAAACAATTCAATCCAAGGTAATTTCTTGGCTGAATATAAACAATTCAATCCAAGGTAATTTCTTGGAT
Organism: Limulus polyphemus; assembly: GCF_000517525.1. Lineage (NCBI taxonomy): Eukaryota > Metazoa > Arthropoda > Merostomata > Xiphosura > Limulidae > Limulus > Limulus polyphemus. Next base: position 152 of record NW_013690942.1, on the reverse strand, counting down.
GAATATATACAGTTCAATACAAGGTAATTTCTTGGCTGAATATAAACAGTTCAATCCAAGGTAATTTCTTGGCTGAATATAAACAGTTCAATCCAAGGTAATTTCTTGGCTGAATATAAACAGTTCAATCCAAGGTAATTTCTTGGCTGAAT
>NW_013690941.1:0-917 GCF_000517525.1 Limulus polyphemus | reverse complement strand
GTATATTACGTTGTACAGCTCATACAGTCAAATAAATTATTTGAGGGGGGGGGGAATGTCCATTGGTTGAGAAAAATTAGGGATGGCTATACCCGAACCCAAGGGGGTTGCGCATAAGGTGCCCACCTGGAAAATTCATATTTCCATTTGTTTCCTATTTGCTAACCTTATAATAGGATAACTAAAATAAACATATTTTTTTTCTCTTCAAAGAAGTTACCATAAAGAAAAACCGCCCACCATGAAGCGCAGTTTTTGAACACCTAAGACATATATTAATAACAATATGCATGCATAAAACATAATAAAAATAAGTCAAAGTGGTCCATTTAATACCTAAAATGGAAGGTAATAAAAGAGAAATGTACATTGCATTAAAACATTCAACAATATATTTGAATAAATTTTAATTCAGTTACTTTCATTCTGCAGCATACAATGTTTGCACGAACGTTTTCCTTGAAATTGGGAGTTACTGTATTCGAACTGTATTACATAATTCGTTTCACAGAGAAAGAAAGGTGGAAATGTTCATTGTCTCTTTTCGGAATTGAATTTTTAAACCTGAACAGCACCTTATGTACACGTGGCCAAAATGGTCAGGTCAGAGATCCCAAATGCTCGGTGTTAGCTGTTTCAAATTTTTGAACTACTGACAAGAGGAAAGAGAACCAGTCATTGGCATCCACCGCCAAAAGGCCTTCGACGGATCTTTGAACAAAAAACAAATTGACTGTTACTTTTATAACGCTCCCACATCTGAAAGTTCCGAACATATTCAGGCTATTATCTCTTTTCAGTCATTGAAAATATCACAAAATGTGGCGACTGTCTTATAAAATTACTGGAATCAACGGTTGTCATATTTTGATATCTAACTGATACCAGAAAAAGTGATACACATTTTATATTCACCT
>NW_013690940.1:0-917 GCF_000517525.1 Limulus polyphemus | reverse complement strand
CCTTATCCACCTGGCCATGCTGCCCCCCCCCCCGGTAAGGACCTCTATTTATAGCTCAAAAACGGCTGATTCAATACTCAGACAGTATATAAAGCTGCTGATGTAATAATTAGACAGGATTGCATCATCCATGAAACACATTTTCACCTACATGCATCAGGGCTTGAAAACAGACGATGATTCGGAAGGAAAGTGTGGAAAAAATGGGTAATGAAACAATTTTTTCAAATACTGTATATATAGAGAGAGGGAAGGAGGAAAAGGAAAGACAGGTGGTCAACAGCACCAATCGCCGATTTTTGGGCTACTCTCGTCTGATCAAATAATAGGATTTGGCGCGTTTCTCGCGATAACGCAAGATATTTCAAGATAATTAATTTACAGTTATTAGTCTAAATAATCAAAGTTCCATTCCAGAAACTGGAGTAACATTTTGGAAAGACACAATTGTAACTGTGTAAATGTATATCATAGTCCATAACTGTGTAAATGTATATCATAGTCCACCAATTAGGAAAATATTTTTATTCTACCCTCGTTCCAACATATTTATTCATGAAAACGCTTCTGGTGTTATTTTATCAAGTACCCACTTACGTAACATTCAAAATATTATTGCATTTTGCGTTTTTTTAATACGACTTTTATTGTCTTCTAAATGTTTTATCTAACTTAAAGTATTTGCTACTAGCTGGAAGTTTTGTAAATTCATGACTAATTAAAAATTATCTTAGGACATGTAAAGTTGCTTCCCTTATATGTAATTGTAAAAAATGCAAAAACGCCAATAAACACAGCAAAACACAAAACGTGAAACCTCAATTTTACATGTATCTCCGCATGGATCCAGCAAACCTTCACGCCAAATTTGGTGAAGGTTCATCAACAGGGGGCGAAGAAATGGTAAAAAACGCCCA
>NW_013690939.1:0-917 GCF_000517525.1 Limulus polyphemus | reverse complement strand
AATAAATTTCAATACATTTATTACTGTTAATTGTTTCTGATAAACCTCTTTTGCTTTTGTTTGTAGTTACCTTAAACACAGAGTTGGAGAAATACATCAAAACAAATCTTTCGTCCAAGGTGCGACTTTTAAAAACACGATCAAGAGAAGGGTTGATAAGGGCTCGATCATATGGGACCCACCAAGCAACAGGAGATGTAAGTGATTTGCATACAGATTTAGAAAACAGTATTTTGAAACAGTTCTAGAACATAAGTGGTTGGGTATACGTATGGAACTGAGGTGCAGGTCTTCCAGTGGAACCTATGAAAATTTTCTCATTTATTTCAATGGGTAGGTCAAAGTGTGCAGATCACAACCTTTTTAAGAGGTCAATTCAACATCTAATTAAACTGTTGGTAATGTATGTCAATAAGATTTCCATTAAAACATTGTTTATAATTCAAATTTTTATATTATCCATGTTTTAATTTCAAAAGGAACTATTTAAATTAATTCTCATTCTTCACTTCCCTGAGTACCCTCTGAATTCTCTGTTTTAGATTCCTTTCTTTTTCTCACACTGGCGCCTCCATTATCACAGATGCTCGATTATCCACAGTTTTTCTTTCCCCCATATTTTCTCAAGATAGTTGTGCCATTACAATTCTAGACAATAATTTACATGTTTTTGAGAAATTGTTGCTCAGAAATTAATTTTGTATGCAAAAGTTCAGGAGTTGCATGATAACTGAGGTTTTTGCTTGCGTTCAAATCATAAGTCCGCCTGTTCAAGCCCTCTGTTTTAGCTGTTAAGACAGGAATACAAAATAGTTGTAGCTTGGTTAACTTTACTTGATTAGTCTATTTTAACAAAGGCTTTTTCGTAATAATTCCCAAGCATAGATTTGTGCTAATATTTTCACAGGCGTTGATAG
>NW_013690938.1:0-917 GCF_000517525.1 Limulus polyphemus | reverse complement strand
GTGTGTATGTTTTATCTATCTATATATCCATTCATATATATATATATATATATGTGTGTGTGTGTTATATCTATCTATATATACATTCATATGTATATCTGTATTTTATCTATATATATACATTCACTTATATATAAAGATATATACATACAAAGTAATCAACATTGTAAAAAGGCGACCACAAAACAAGCGTGAGAAATGTGTAAAACTATCCATCTGGAGTTTAAAACAGCTTACGCTTTCATGGAAGATGCTGTAAGACACTTCTTCAATACTTAGTAACCTGCTACTGAGATAAGGGAGTTCCAATCACAAAACTCCATTTCTCCTATTTAGGGATTTGAAAAACGCCTCGTCACAAAAGCAACCAAGCTGTTTCTGTTTGTTTGGTTTTGGTTTTCTTTCTCTTTCGGAACACGAAATTGCACTCCAGCGACGGTTGATGTTTACCACAGCAAGGGGAGAGACAGCTTTCCGGGGCTTGTATTATAACTAAGCCTACGAATAAAGTTTGCCGAAGCTAACGACGCGTTCATAGCTTGTCACTTCGTTGATGGTATTTTATCACCATCCAAACTCACATTGTTTTATAACAAGCTTTGAAACTGATAATATTTCTGACGTATCGTTACTCAGAGCATAAGACCAGACGAGTTAAGTGACAACGTACACGACGGTTTGAAAGTCTGTTTAGCTTTCTTGCATGATAAACGCCTTCCTCTGTTTTACCTGTAATTCATAATGTTTTATGGTTACCTAACTGGCAATTTGGGGTTTATCAATCAGATCATCTATCCATTCTTTACCTGTCAATCTTAATCCCGTTTTAGCTCACTTATCTAATTATATTTATCTATCGTCCATCCCTATGTAAGTCTTCTATCTATCATCCATCCATATGTATGTCTTCTATCTGT
>NW_013690937.1:0-917 GCF_000517525.1 Limulus polyphemus | reverse complement strand
TGTATAGTAATGTATCTGTCTTCGTATGTGGGTTACTACTGTATAGTAATGTATCTGTCTTCGTATGTGGATTACAACTGAATAGTAATGTATCTGTCTTCGTATGTGGGTTACTACTGTATAGTAATGTATCTGTCTTCGTATGTGGGTTACTACTGAATAGTAATGTATCTGTCTTTGTATGTGGGTTACAACTGCATAGTAATGTATCTGTCTTCGTATGTGGGTTACTACTGAATAATAATGTATGTGTCTTTGTATGTGGGTTACAACTGTATAGTAATGTATCTGTTTACGTTTGTGGGTTACTACTGTATAGTAATGTATCTGTCTTCGTATGTGGGAAATCTTAGAAGTGATTATTTTTCTAGGTATGAAATTAGCTTAAGGTTTTCATTTTATAAAAGGTTGTTGGTTATTTAGTTCGGAAGCATTTAGTGGTCTTAGAGCTGTAATATGGAAATGAGGACTTATAAGGATTATCATGGTGTGTGTATATTTCCTACCTTAAGCTGGCGACGTTCGATGTTTTGTGTGACAATACATCACAAGAACACTTAAAACTATACTTATGTACTGGTGCTTTATGGAGTTTGAGTAAGATGATCAATAGGGAATCTTGACCGCCCGCCGCTGCCGGTGTGGCTTTTTGTTCAATACGAAAGTTCACTATGTTGGCTGGTATGCAACACTGAAAGTCTCGTTCAAAGCAATATTTGTATCTGCAACTTATAAGATGATCTGTGGATCAGTGGTTTACAACCTAGGCTTTCTCTCTAGGGCCCGGCATAGTCAGGTGCTTAGGGCACTCGGCTCGCATCTGCGGGTCGCAAGTTCGAATCCCCATCCCATCAAATATGCTCTCCCTTTCAGCTGTGGGGGCGTTATAATGTAACGATCAATCCCACTATTCGTTG
>NW_013690936.1:0-918 GCF_000517525.1 Limulus polyphemus | reverse complement strand
GTATCGCACAGTTATATTCGGAAAGAATAAGCCAGTTTATTAAGTAAAGACTTGTGTCGCTTAAGTTTCGTCGCAACTAAGTTATGGAAAATCAATTAACAAACGGAGACGTAACATTATATTAATATTGTATTGTAATCTCAAAGCTAAATAATGTGTAATTGAATTTTCAAAAATGTTTTAGAAATTTACGATTGTATAAAAATATTCACAATAACAATTGTAACAAACAATTATATGTTTATTAAAACCAATCTCTGGACTTTAATGTTCGCTAGAGAACATATAAATATTTAATGTATTTTATATATCTGCGTAAAATTTGAAAAATTCAACACATCTTAAACATTTTACTCCGATAGCAACAATTTACAGGATGTAAGTACTTGCTCTTCTTTATTTATCATAAAAATCTGTTAGATTTCAAAATATGATAGATAAGAAAAAATAACTTACGCGAATCTCAAACTGCACTGGAAGATTGCTTTTGTCTTTGTCTCTGGCTACCACGTAACCAACAGTGGTATTCTGGGCAGTGTTCTTAGTAAAATAATATATCAGGTAACTAACAGTGATATTCTAGGCAGTGTTCTTAATAAAACCAAACATTAGCTTACCAACAGTGATATTATAAAAAAATATTTTAAAAGAAAACATCATGTAACCAATAGTGGTATTCTGAACTTTATTTTTTATACAACAAAAGATCGTGTAACCAATTGTAACATTCTGGATAATTTTCTTCGTTAAAAATATCATGTAACAAAAACCGCATTTTGAACATTATTATGTATAAAACAAAACATCTCGTAAACCAGCAATAACTTTCTGAAAGATATTCTTAATAAAATAAAACATCTCGTAAACCAGCAATAACTTTCTGAAAGATATTCTTTATAAAACAAACACCACATAACT
>NW_013690935.1:0-918 GCF_000517525.1 Limulus polyphemus | reverse complement strand
AGCTAATTTGGATGATACTACCTATATGTCGCAGGCACGAACTCATTCTCTATTTGTTTTTAGTGAAGATAATGTTTATCTGTCTGTCCGTTCATTCGTCTGTGAGTCTATCTAGTTAACTCTTTGTTTGTCTGCTTGCCTATTTGTTCGATTCTTTATGCGTTACTTTATATGTTTGTTCGTCTGTATATTTCCCCGCATACCTCTGTTTGTCCCTATGATAGCATCTGTTACGATAACAGACGGTTTTGTTACTGGATCCAGTAGGTTATATTTTATCAAAACACAAGAGCAAACCTTTGACTGCTTTCAATTTAAAAGTATGACTTTGCTCTCTTTGCTTTTCGTTTTTCGCAAAATTTGAGAATTTTATGCCCTCTGTCTTTTCTAGTCCAGTTCGATAGTTTTTTTCTTTTATAATCAAATCTTGCGTTCTTTTCTGATGAAATCATTGAATTGAAATCAAGCAGTATAGTGTAATTCATCAGCCTGTATTTCTGCTTTGTCATCTTTCTTTACAATTCGGTTGGTTCCATTTTTTTTTATTGTTTCACTGTTAAAAATTACCATTTCAATTGTGAGTATTTTATCATAGTTACATCAAACTTTTTTATTTACCTATCTACTGATACAACTATTTGCATTTCAGCTATTGTAATGTAACGTGGTAAGCTGGAAAATAGTTTTTGGAATTATTTCATCTTGTATTTCCTTAGAAATTTGACTCCATTTTTGAAGAAACGTTTGTACGAACAAGAAAGATTTCGCAAATCTCCACTAATCAGATTCTTCGCGGCATTGTGACAGTTAATCACTATATTCCACCAATCATATCGTTCAGCATTGTGACAGCTAATTAATAGATTCCGCCAATCAGGTAGTTCAGCATTGTGACAGCTAATTGGTAGGTTCCACCAA
>NW_013690934.1:0-918 GCF_000517525.1 Limulus polyphemus | reverse complement strand
AAGTGATATTAACAAATAACTTCCAAATATTCCATCTGCTAGTTGATATGGCAAATATATTATACATTTTTTGAAGAAAACTGAAACCTCTTTTTTCACCAGTTGCAAGGATTTGCAACGTTCTATAGTACAAGATTTTAAGAAGGACAGACACGTGGAGTGAATATTGCCGTTTTCGCACACCCTTGCGGTGGCCTCTTATTTGCGAAATATCGTATATATATGGCCTCGGTTATCTTCAGCTTGCAAACCCCACAAAACAGGAAGTCGCCAGAGAAACCTTGAAAAATCGCTAGTTGTCGCTACTTAAGCATTCTAAGGCGTAAAAAATGTCGCTAAACAAAATTTATATAGAATTTAACAGAGAATTAAAAAAATCTATATAAAATTCTTCAGAAATGTTATGTATACAGAGTGGAACATTTTCGTTGCAATAAGGAAACGCTCCTTATAGCATTTCTATATTCACTAAACACTGAAAGTACTCTTAGACTATAGATGCTTGTCGTATAGTTTTTTAAGGTCAATCCTAAATCTCCATAATGTCCTCATCCCATTCCCTTTCTTTGGATGTAGTTGGTTGGATGTGGATTTAACTCCCTACTGTTGGGGATGTGTAGACGTAATAACGTCGAGGCCAATCCTAAATCTCCATAATGTCCTCGTCCCATTCCTTTTATTTGGATGTAGTTGGCTGGATGTGGATTTAACTCCCTACTGTTGGGGATGTGTAGACGTAATAACGTCGAGGCCAATCCTAAATCTCCATAATGTCCTCGTCCCACTCCTTTTCTTTGGATGTAGTTGGCTGGATGTGGATTTAACTCCCTACTGTTGGGGATGTGTAGACGTAATAACGTCGAGGTGGCATGCAATAGAATGTGCTAAAACCATGGATTGTGTTAACACTGTTGAGCT
>NW_013690933.1:0-918 GCF_000517525.1 Limulus polyphemus | reverse complement strand
GATGTTTGATAAAATACAAGGAGGAGTAACAAGACATCAACAACCGCTTCTTATGTGGCTGCTTTGAAACAAGTAGCAGGACTGACACCTGGTTTTATAGCTAAAAGAGCTGAACCAACAACATATAGCGGTTCGAGCCTTGGACTTTCCTATCTGGCAAAACGCCCAACTAGCAGTATGTACGTGTTTCGTACAATAAAATGTATACAAGTAATAGGTGATTTGTTGTATTACAGAAGAACTTAATGATGTGGATTTATAGTCACCTGAAGAGGTTTCACTATTACAGGTTTAATACATTCTATGTATTGATGTTGTAGTTTTTGTAGCAATCATTCAGCTTTGAAGAAGCATGGGGTCAATCGCTGGATATATAACAATTCAAAAAATTCGATAGATGAATTTAGAGTAGAGGGGTGAAAGCGTTTTGAAACGTATATTTCCTGAAGTCTTAGTTATCCTGTCTTGTTTGTAGTAGATAAATTTCATTTGAATAGTTTCTGGTCGGTCTGATGAAGTTTATTGGACTTGTACTTCCTCCAAATGATAGGTCCGATTGAAATCACTGCGGCTGTGGTTAAAAATTGAACTGAAAATGGTATCATTTAAAGGTCAAAAAATGAGGCTTGATCTGGTATTGAATGACAGTTTAGTAATTAAGTAAGCAATGCTAATTAATCCGGATCCGTTAATGAAGCCTTGAGAAGTATAATTGTGGTTTTGTGTTTTCTAGGATAATAAGTAAACAATTAAAACTGCATTTATTTTTAATATCATTTGAGGAAAAGTTAAATGCTGTCGAAATGGACATACTTGTATTAGATCATTTAGAAATAAAAGCCCCAACCCCAGTGGCACAGCGGTATGTTTGCGGACTTACAACGCTAGAAACCGGGTTTCGATACCCGTGGTGGGCAG
>NW_013690932.1:0-918 GCF_000517525.1 Limulus polyphemus | reverse complement strand
TTATTTCTGTGATGCAACATGTGAACCCCCACCGACAGTATTTGTATTTGGTATTTATGGCAAAGCTACTAAGGCTATCTACCGCCATCCGTAATTGTGAAACACTGACTAGATGGAAGGAAGCTATCCACTTTAAGGGTTTGACTGCCCCTTTTATAACGCACCCACGGCTTAAAGTATGGGGAATATTTTGTCGTATTGCACGGATATGAAACATGCTCGTCATGTCCAAAATCCCCCACCTGTAATGTACAGTACAAAACATCAGTGATTTCAGGGTTTAGAGTGTCCTTAGAGGGATTTCACAGCAACTGCGTTTTTCTTAATGATCTGCATTAGACATGGTTCAGGCAACAGAATGTTAGTAGGACTATCGTTAGGCAACAGAATGTTAGTGGGACTATCGTTAGGCAACAAAATGTTAAGTAGGACTATCGTTAGGCAACAGAATGTTAAGTAGGACTATCGTTAGGCAACAGAATGTTAGTGGGACTATCGTTAGGCAACAGAATGTTAAGTAGGACTATCGTTAGGCAACAGAATGTTAAGTAGGACTATCGTTAGGCAACAGAATGTTAGTGGACTATCGTTAGGCAACAGAATGTTAAGTAGAACTATCGTTAGGCAACAGAATGTTAAGTAGGACTATCGTTAGGCAACAGAATGTTAAGTAGGACTATCGTTAGGCAACAGAATGTTAAGTAGGACTACCGTTAGGCAACAGAATGTTAGTGGGACTATCGTTAGGCAACAGAATGTTAAGTAGGACTATCGTTAGGCATGGTTCAGGGAAGAGAGTGTTTGTAGGACTACCGTTAGGCATAGTTCAGGGAAGAGAGTGTTTATCGGACTAACGTTATGTATGGTACAGGGAAGAGAGTGTTTGTAGGACTACCGTTAGGCATAGTTCAGGGAAGA
>NW_013690931.1:0-918 GCF_000517525.1 Limulus polyphemus | reverse complement strand
TTTGGTGATGCTTCCTGTACGTATATACTGTTTATATATTTTAATGATATTTTTTGGTGATGCTCCTATCTGTACGTATATACTGTTTATATATATATATTAATGATATTTTTTGGTGATGCTCTTGTATATTTACCCAACAGTCTACTAGCATTGTTTGCTCGTTGCCATATTTTATTTCTGATTCGGGTGATCTGATGTATCCATGCTGATTTAGAATCGTATGTTAATCCTGATAATTTTAATCCTAAGAGTTCCATGTATTTTGAGAATAGTACCAGGTTGTTTTTTGGAACTTTTATTTGAATTCTATATTTTTGACAGTATTCAACTATTTGGTTGTAAGTTTGTGACGGAAGGGGTCGTGGAACTCTTCCATGTTGTCACATCGTCTGCTAATTGAGAAGTATGGCTAAATTCTGGATCTGTTAAGGGCATGTCGCTTACTTATAGATAGGGCTAACTACTCCTCCCTTAGAAACACTAGCCTCAGGAACAATATACTCTGAATAGATGCCCTCCTCATTCACTCTGTATTTTATGTTTTCCAAAAAGTTAGATAACCAGCGAATAACTCCTGTCAGTAATTTCATTTGTTTCATTCGGAATCAAAGACCGTTGTAATTCCATACAGTGTCGAACTCGCAAGTTTTTCTATATATAAGGAAAGTAGGCGACAGTGCATTTGTTTTGAATAAAGCTATCTATTATGGTTTCGGTTAATCTAACTAAATGATCTGTGGTTTGCCGAAAATTTCCGAAACCATTTTGTACTTCAGAGAATTCTGAATCTATTGTTTATTATTCTTCATAAAATCAGACTGATTGGACGATAGCTAACTGGTTTATTTGCTAGTTTACTTTCCTTTAGTAACGTAAGAACATTTGCTTGCTTCCAAGAAGCTGGAATATAACCTG
>NW_013690930.1:0-918 GCF_000517525.1 Limulus polyphemus | reverse complement strand
CTGGTATATATATCACATGAACCAACATTTCAATGTCAGTAGTTGTACAGAACACGTGGTCTACAGAAGGCGTTTGTTTTTACTGGTATATATATCACACGAACCAACATTTCAATGTCAGTAGTTGTACAGAACAGGTGGTCTACAGAACGCGTTTGTTTTTACGGTATATATATCACACGAACCAACATTTCAATATCAGTGTCAGTAGTTGTACAGAACACGTGGTCTACAGAACGCGTTTGTTTTTACTGGTATATATATCACACCAACCAACATTTCAATGTCAGTAGTTGTACAGAACACGTGGTCTACAGAACGCGTTTGTTTTTACTGGTATATATAAATATCACAGGCTATTGGTAACTGTACAGAACATTTGTTTTTATTGCTATAACTGGTTAAAACTGTTTTAATTATCTCTTTTTTAACTCTGGATATAACGAGAATTAACAACATCATATTATAAATATTTACGGAAGTTTTTGCAAGTACCACTTCTGTATTAACGGTGTGACGAAAAAACAAGTCCTTTTATGACCTTTTTCGAAACCTTAACCATTCTCAAAGTGCGTGAATAGTTAATGATAAAAATTACAAGTAATTCAAGAAGGAATAACCATTTCGTTTACTTTTTATTATACTACAGAAATAAATCATAAAATCCATCGATAAAAATTTACCAAACAACTAATGACAACCATACACGATGTAACAAAGAAATATATTTACTGTACCAACGGAGACAAGCCTAGACCAATAAGAGTGATTCGTAAAACACGCGGCCGTAAGAGAAGTGGAAGTACGCAATTCTCCAAAACGTCACTAACGGTAATGTGGTACATTCAGCTGATCAACGTCAAAAACGGAGGCGAGTCAGGACAGGCGGTCGAAACCTCACGTCGCTAACAGTTAAGA
>NW_013690929.1:0-918 GCF_000517525.1 Limulus polyphemus | reverse complement strand
GTCAAGAATAATGCGATAATGTGATAAAAACCAACCAGCTCTTCGTCAAGAATAATAAGATAATGTGACAAAACCAGCCAGCTTTACATCAAGAATAATGAGATAATGTGACAAAACCAGCCAGCCCTTCGTCAAGAATAATGCGATAATGTGACAAAACCAGCCTGCCTTTCGTCAAGAATAATGCGATAATGGGCCAAAACCAGCCAGCTTTACATCAAGAATAATGCGATAATGGGCCAAAACCAGCCAGCTTTACATCAAGAATAATGCGATAATGGGCCAAAACCAGCCAGCTTTACATCAAGAATAATGCGATAATGGGCCAAAACCAGCCAGCTTTACATCAAGAATAATGTGATAATGGACCAAAACCAGCCAGCTTTACATCAAGAATAATGCGATAATGTGATAAAACCAACCAGCTCTTCGTCAAGAATAATGCTACAATGTGTCCAAATATCCCTTCATTAAAAATAATGCCCTGTGACCAAACACTCCGTATATACGTTTAAATTTGATCACGAGCGCTGACATTCACTAAGATATTTATTTAATAATTTTATCCCTTATTATGAGTCTATTACGTCTAGTTTATACTCTACTTAGGTAGTCACGCAAAAGCATTTTACGAAAACTAAGTTACAATTATTCAACACAGAAATAGTAAGATTTAACTAATGATATGGCAATATTACTTTCAAATATATAGAAATAGTTTTACTTGGAGTCTATTACCACTTCAGGAAGTTTGAAAGCTATTTCACGTAAAATCTTGATTTCCGTATTTCTTCAAGTAACATTGAGAAATTGAAAGATTTCTTGTCGTATGTGAATCGCTTTTATCGACACATAAGACAACCGTTTTGAGATCTGTTAGATTTTAAGTATCGACACATAAGACAACCGTTTTGAGAT
>NW_013690928.1:0-918 GCF_000517525.1 Limulus polyphemus | reverse complement strand
CGATACTGGTGGGGAACTGAAAGATAAGTCCTCTTCAAAGTGGGGAGTTGGGAGAACAGTATTCGTTTCACTGATACTGGTGATACAAGTCGTTGCTAATCGCTATACCTAAGTCAGTTTTTAAAACCGCACAGAGAACCATGAAGCGTATATAATATATCATTATTTTTTTGTCACCCTGTATACTGAACATTATAATAAAACCTGCAATAGATAATGTATATATATTATTTCCTCCCAGGCACAACGAACATAACTGAAAATCTATATTTTATTATTATTTTGGCAATGGGCTGTTCTGTGGGCGAACTGGGTTTCACATGTTTGTTTTTTATCGCCCTTTTAGTTTGAACCTCAGCAGCCTTACTTATGTTTGTTTTTGTTGAATAAAATGTAAGCTTTCTCAAATATTGGAAAATGTAGACATGACTCTCATGCATTACACATACTGTCTCCTTGGCCTTCAAAATGACAACAACTTATCGTAATATACAGCAGTCCTTAGCATATCAAGTCGCTTCAGCTTAACATAATGTTCTTGTTTTCGTTATATTTCGAAATCTAAAGACTGCTGTTGTTGTTGGCTGTACGTACGCGAAACAGATAAGTGAAAAAACACAAATAACAGTAAAACGTCTTAGAATAACTTACTCTACATTTCAAAGGCTAAGTTGTATTAAAATGGCAGCACATTTGATTTCAAGTCACTCGAAATCCATTGCTACAGCTCGTGCGATATTAGCAGTCATAGTTGTAACCGCCTGATCCTCCTTCAAGTTATAACCCTCATAAAAAAGGTGTTGCTTCTATAATAATCAACAATCTTAACCCTAAAATTATTTCAACTTAGATGATTTACCTTTCTGAAGTAAAATCTATTTCTAAAAGTTATTTCTAAGAACCACACCAGAAAAGCTA
>NW_013690927.1:0-918 GCF_000517525.1 Limulus polyphemus | reverse complement strand
CTGACTACTGAACAAAACAATATCATTTTTGTAAAGCTGATAATGGTTGTTTCGGATATCCTCAAAAATATCATTTTTGTAAAGCTGATAATGGTTGTTTCGGATATCCTCAAAAATATCATTTTTGTAAAGCTGATAATGGTTGTTTCGGATATCCTCAACAAATATCATTTTTGTAAAGCTGATAATGGTTGTTTCGGATATCCTCAAAAATATCATTTTTGTAAAGCTGTTAATGGTTGTTTCGGATATCCTCAAAAAAGATCATTTTTGTAAAGCTGTTAATGGTTGTTTCTTATATCCTCAAAAAATATCATTTTTGTAAGACTGATAATGGTTGTTTCGGATATCCTCAAAAAGTTATACAAGGTCGATCTGAGCAAGCTGTCCCTAAGTTTGAACTGACAGAGAGAAGGCAACTAGCCAACAGCACTCACCGCCAACTAATTGAGTAATTGAGTTAACCGTCACTCTTATATCGCATCCATGTTCACAAAATACGGAGCGCGAATTTGGGGCAACGGGACGCGAACCAGAGACCTCGTGAGTCACAGTTCGTCACTATAACTTTAGGCTACGCGTGGCCTATAGTCGCTGAAAAAGATACTGGTATCAATAAATGGCTTAATTGTAAATGTATTATTTTTCTTTTTATCTATAAAACTGCCTATGAAAATGTAGTGAAAACAATAAAATCTAAGGACTAAAACGAACCATCCAGAATAGAAAACCGAACTAACACCTTCTAGAAATTTCTCTTTCGTTATTTTACTTTAACAAGAATAAAACTTTACTGAACATCCTACTTTAACAATAAAACTTTACTGAACATCCTACTTTAACAATAAAACTCTACAGAACATCCTACTTTAACAATAAAACTTTACAGAACATCCTACTTTAACAATAAAACTTTAC
>NW_013690926.1:0-918 GCF_000517525.1 Limulus polyphemus | reverse complement strand
AACAGTTAGACCTTCGGGTTTGTGGTTGATGTAAAACACGTATTCCTAAATTCAGTTTTCTTGCTGGTTTTTTTTTTTTGGGGGGGGGGGAGTGTCATAATAAGTGTAATCACGCATAACGCATGAGCGATGACCGAATATTTTTTCAACAGACATGGCGACAAGACAAAGAAGGCTATGTGCATCCTGTGGCTAGCAGAGATGGAATTGTCTATTCTAGTGGAAAAGCAATATCATAGAGCGAAAGGAAAAGATCATCCCGCTAATAATCATATCAAGAAGTAGTACTGACAATTTTGATTGGCAGGGAGCGCGAGACTCAAAAAGGGAGCCGCGATGGGCCGGTCTCCAACCCCCCCCCCCCAAAAAAAACGAGAAAAACTGCACACGTGCCCTACATCCATAAAAAGGGAACAAACTGCACACACGTGCCCTATATGAACCAAAAACAAACAAACAAACAAAAACTGCACACACGTGCCCTCCATCAACCAAAAACTACAAGTTCGTAGCTGTTACTGCCTTGTCGTGGTCTAAGTTTGTAATATATCACATAATTTTCGAACACCTTGTCCGTTCGATTTTTTAAGATTAGGCCCCCAACTAAAGCAAACTATAAATAAAATAAAAACAAAAAACATGATCAGATCCACGTCAAGTATTTCAAAGAATGGCAAAATAAGTAGAACACCTGTTCCATTGTACTAGACTAAGATACATACGCGATACATTCTAGACTATATCAAGACTAATTGTTTCGAACTGTGCACGTTTTCTTCTTCTGTGTTTAACAAATTAATATATTAAATGCACACAGATCACTCGTTAACTTTTAATTAAAGCCCTCCTAACCAATTATCGTTTTGTTCGTTACTTGTCTCTTCTCCCGCATGTTTTTATAGTTTTAGATTCACATAA
>NW_013690925.1:0-918 GCF_000517525.1 Limulus polyphemus | reverse complement strand
CTGTAGCTTTTTTTCCCCAAAAAACTTTGTCTTGAAAATAAGGGTCCGTCTTATACACCGATACGTCTTATATTCCGAAAAATACAGTAACTGCACCTTTTCCACCATTACATGTTGATTCATCTGTTTTGATGTTAACTCTTTTAACTTTGCTTTAATCAATACTTGACATAAACTAAGATTTTTCACAGACATTTTGTCAGGACATACAGTTGTCTGACCCAAATCTAGCGTACTTATACTGTGTGCCTTTCGACGTGATTTCTATGTTTACCACGTACTCGGCTGAACTAAGCCTGACGTCACACTCGTAAGGCGTTGTTATCAAAGCACCTGTTGCCACTCCACGCCTACCCAACAACCATCTTTTCGTGTTTTTTTTTACATGTACTCACGCAATGAGGTGAATCATATCTTTGACCATCTGTTGTTGCCCACTTAGGATGATTATTTCTGGTATACAGGAATTCTAGTGTACTCTCTGATACAAAGATGGCATTCTGCACTTCTGCGACGTCATAGTGATCCGGTGGAATCTGTTTATCATTGGTGGAATTCGACTTCTGCTGATGACGTCACGAATTATAAATATCGTGAACCAGGACTTTGAGCAACATACGAAATACCTCTACGTTTTTATACTCTTGGCTATCTGATTTGTAGCTGAAGCTGCTTTATTAAACCCGGCTTTATCTTTAGATTCATACGTTTATCTTATATAAATGTTATGGTTCTTAGTTAAAATAACACTAGTTACACCGTATAAATGTTATGGTTCTTGGTTAAAATAAGACTAGTTACACCGTATAAATGTTATGGTTCTTGGTTAAGACAACGCTAGTTACCCCATATAAATGTTATGGTTCTTGGTTAAGACAACACTAGTTACCCCGTATAAATGTTATGGTTCTTGGTTAA
>NW_013690924.1:0-918 GCF_000517525.1 Limulus polyphemus | reverse complement strand
GGAAAGGAACTGCTTTACAAACACCAGAGATGAATAAACTACTGAATGTAGGTAGGAAAGGAACTGGTTTAGATACACCACAGATGAATAAACCACTGAATGTAGGTAGGAAAGGAACTGGTTTAGATACACCAGAGATGAATAAAGTACTGAATGTAGGTAGGAAAGGAACTGGTTTACATACACCAGAGATGAATAAACTACTGAATGTAGGTAGGAAAGGAACTGGTTTACATACACCAGAAATGAATAAACTACTGAATGTAGGTAGGAAAGGAACTGATTTAGATACACCAGAAATGAATAAACTACTGAATGTAGAACCTACATTCAGTAGTTTATTCATCTCTGGTGTATGTAAACCAGTTCCTTTCCTATAGGAAAGGAACTGGTTTAGATACACCAGAGGGTGAAGATGGTGGTTTATATATGTCTAGAAGGTGAAGATGGTGGTTTATATATATGTCTAGAGGGTGAAGATGGTGGTTTATATACGTCGAGAAAGCAAAGATGGTGGTTTATATATGTCTAGAGGGTGAAGATGGTGGATTATATGTCTAGAAGGCAAAGATGGTGGTTTATATATGTCTAGAGGGTGAAAATGGTGGTTTATATATGTCTTGAAGGTGAAGATGGTTGTTAATTATGTCTTGTAGGTGAAGATGGTGGTTTATTATGTCTAGAAGGCGAAGATAGTGGTTTATATATGTCTAGAGAGGGAAATTAGTGGTAGAAGCATGTCTACAAAAATTAAAATCAACAAGCCTAATAACTGAAATAAAAGTTATGTTTGACTGACAATTTTTTCACCTTCCTCTCCATTACATATTTAAAAGCAAGGAAAACAACTATTAAATATATGTAGGTTATGATGTAAAGTCCTCTACTCACCACGACATGTAGGTTATGATGTAAAGT
>NW_013690923.1:0-918 GCF_000517525.1 Limulus polyphemus | reverse complement strand
CCAGTTTGGTCAAAAGGTTAATATTCTAGAAAACAAAAATTTTTTAATTTATTCAAACTGAGATAAGAGAAGAAGAAAAACAGACTGTTTGTTTGTCTATTTTTTCCCCAGATTGCTCGAGTTACGAGATACATACCCAAAATTCTTCAAGTTTGGTCAAATGATTAACGTTCTCTACATGTCTTATCCTGTTGTGTGCTAGGTCAAGAGTTTCAATATTTACCTGTAAAATACTGATGTTTATATAATCTCATAAAACTATGCAAATTATAATAAACTTACAAATTTAATACAATAGATTCCTACATTAATTACAAACTAAGTACAGTGTTATTTATTTGGTATTAATTTTTTTTTTACACCTTACTTAAAGATAATTGGAATATCTTACAAAATAGAAAACCTTTTAACTCTTATTAACTTATAGTATGCAAGTGTTAATTATGTGAACAATGTTACACAAAAACGAAGTAGTGTATATGAAGCATACATGGCTCAAACATTATTAAAATACAAATAGCTCAATCAATGAAACATGCCTCAACTACTTGGTGTTAACAGTGCTAACATAATTTGTTCATATATTTGGTTTTAACAATTAAGCTAAAAAATATGTTCAGTAAGAATGTTGAAGTTTTAACACAGCTGAATTATATGATTCTATAACTAAATCAGTTGGTGTTAACAGTGCTAAAGCATTACTTGTTGATATATTTGGTTTAATAATTAAGCTGAAAAAACCTGTTTAATAAAATGTTGAAGTTTGAATGCAGTTGAACAATAAGGTTCTATAACTAAACCACTTGGTATTAACAGTGCTAAAGTATCACTAGTTCATATACTTGGTTCTAACAATTAAGCTAAAGAAATCTGTTATTAAGAATGTTGAAGTTTGAATGCAGCTGAACTATATGGTCC
>NW_013690922.1:0-918 GCF_000517525.1 Limulus polyphemus | reverse complement strand
TCACACTGCACTATTCATTATGTAACAACCAAGACTACCGAGAAAGTTGCACACCAAACACTATGCAAGGTATATAAATCTATTCTAAAATTGAATCATCATATCTTACTATCATTCAGTAAAAGTCTTGAGATCTATTTAAAAACAATTAATTTTTGCGTCACTCATACCAAATGAAATTATTTCTTTGTAAACCATATTGTATGAGTAAAAACGTGTTTTTATATTATACCGATGCCAGAAAGATCTTTACAGAGAACACTTGAACATTTTAACTGTCAAACTTGTTAACTGAAGCTATTAAGTGACTAGTCTACTATCAAGTCGATTGTCATTTAGCAGCGGTAGTGTTAATTTTCACTAGTGTTCATTTAAATTTATTACGATATTTTCTTTTCGTGTTCTTCAGACTGTACAACTGCCAAGCCCTTCTATCACATTGACAGGTCTATCCATTTCCTATCACCGGATCTTCGCCATTCGTTCGTTCATCCCCTCATTACCAGACTTTCTTGACAAGCACCATCGCTAAGCTTGTCACCGGACTTCGCTAAGAACGTCTGGCGGCCAGCTTACATGCTCTATAGCTGTAACGGTCTCTCTCCTGTAATTTCTGTTATTCATCCTTTGGTTCTGGAATGCTAAGCATGTGAGAAAAATAAGTGCAAATGAACTCAACTGACGTGTATCCCACCATCAGGACAACATTTGTATTTCCTGCCCCTCCGTGAAAGATTGTGCTTTTACGGACTAACAGGCTGCCACGTTCTCTTGCTTTGTTCTCTTTAAACGCGCAACAAGATAGGAGCACAAAAAAAGCTTGCCAGCCCTGCAGCACCAGAAACCGCTTTTACCCTCCTCTTCCATCCATAACACAAATTGGGCTAGTTTGTCTAATAGATCATGAACTAAAACCAC
>NW_013690921.1:0-918 GCF_000517525.1 Limulus polyphemus | reverse complement strand
CTCTTAGTTTAAAAAGAATACCAATGTAACACAGAAAAAATGGCTTACTGTTGTTATTTCCAAAGGTTAGAAAATGTTTTCACGGATGAAGCAAGGGGATAAAGTGTCGTAAACTTAGTTTATACTATGGTTTCAACAAAGATAAAGCTGAAAATCGCCCATTCTTAATAGCGAAGGCTTTTCTGTGCAGCCACGATATCGGAATGATAGCTATAGAAGATATCCTCTGATGCAGCACGATATCCGAATGATAGCTATGGAAAATATCCTCTGATGCAGCACGATATCCGAATGATAGCTATGGAAAATATCCTCTGGTGCAACACGACATCAGAATGATAGCTATAGAAGATATCCTCTGGTGCAAGCCACGATATCGGAATGATAGCTATTCTATAGCTATCATTCTGATGTCGTGTTGCACCAGAGGATATCTTCTAACCAGAGGATATCTTCTACAGCTATCATTCTGATATCGTGGCTGCACCAGAGGATATCGCAGCACGATATCCGAATGATAGCTATGAAGATATCCTCTGATGCAGCACGATATCGAATGATAGCTATAGAAGATATCCTCTGATGCAGCACGATATCCGAATGATAGCTATAGAAGATATCCTCTGATGCAACACGACATCAGAATGATAGCTATGGAAAATATCCTCTGGTGCAACACGACATCAGAATGATAGCTGTAGAAGATATCCTCTGGTGCAAAACGACATCAGAATGATAGCTATAGAAGATATCCTCTGGTGCAACACGACATCAGAATGATAGCTATAGAAGATATCCTCTGGTGCAACACGACATCAGAATGATAGCTATGGAAAATATCCTCTGATGCAACACGACATCAGAATGATAGCTGTAGAAGATATCCTCTGGTGCAGCACGACATCGGAATGATAGCTG
>NW_013690920.1:0-918 GCF_000517525.1 Limulus polyphemus | reverse complement strand
TCGGGTTCCTATAATAAAAAAACAACAAGAACTGACTTAATGACACGGGTTCCTATTCCAACAGTAAATGATCCAACTGTTTTTATTTTCAAATTTTAATGTTACACTAGCTTTGAATATCTAAATGGCAATTTTTGGCAATAAATAATAGATGAAAATAACAAATTAAAAAAGTTTCCTAAAATAAGCAGACCTGTTTTTTCCTATATTTGCCTTGAGTATTTGTAATAATCAGCTTTTGAATGGCATTTCTTGGATTTTTCTGGGGTTCTGATGGTGAACTATGATTCTTTTCTGTCTCTAAAGATGATTGGGAAAGAATGGAAACCACTCTGAAGTCAGTTTTGTTTTCTTTGTCCAGATTATTTTCTCTTTCTGGTGAGGTTGAAATGGGTGAAATATTTTCTAATACTTCTGATAGGTCACCATTTTCTGTACGTTGTTCACTGAAACAGAATTTTACCAATAAGCTACCACCTTGAAACACACATTTAGGAATAACTTTACACTTTCTTAAGCCCTTCTTTGTTTCTGTTAAGCATAAAAGTATAAAATAGGATATCAATCTGCAATGTGCCTACAGTAGGTATTTAAATTAGATTTTTAGCATTATAAGCCTTCAGACCTACTGCTGAACCACCAGGGGGCTCTTACATTTGAAAAATTTCAATAAGTGTAGTAAAAAGCTGATATCTTTTAATACATTCAAAACACAGAAGGCTTTAACAAACTTATAATGACAAGAGACCACTTAGAGAATATCAAACTGTAATAAAGAACAAAGGAGTTAACATTACCTGCCCCTGTAAAGTTACATTACCTGCCCCTGTAAAAGTTACAAGAACTGCTAACAGTAATGTCAATTTTGGCACCACTTAGGGTACACGTTGCCCACCCCAAGGGCCAGTCCTGGGCTTT
>NW_013690919.1:0-918 GCF_000517525.1 Limulus polyphemus | reverse complement strand
GGAGTATTAAGAAGGATGTATATATATTGTTTTGAAGAGAAAAATATAGTTATATCGGTCAAAGGATTAAGGACGTAGTTCTGTGCATGCACATATTTTCCGTTTGGGATCCGGTTTTAATATGTTTACGATCAGCCTGAGTCCAAAGCCATCTGTCTGTAAATTTTCAGGTCGATCAGAGAAGGACTAAGAGAGTTAGTTCTGCGTATTCGCAGTTACGTCTTTGGGGATCACGTTATAAAAAATCTTCACCTTAGAGGAGTGAGCTTTCACCCTACAAAGTTTGAGTTTCCTAAAACAAATAATTAAGAAGAGAGTATTGCGCATGTGACAGATTCGCACTTAGGCGCCACAAACCAAATAGCCCATGTTTAATTTGATTTTATTAGTTTGGGCGTAATTGACGTTTAACACACAGACAGACCGATACACAGAATATGACTTCTATTTATAAGATAATAGATGCAGTCTACTAGAACAGTGAATCTATGAGTTTTTAACCATGATAAAGTCTTGAGTTTTCATTATGAAAACAAAATCGTTAGATTGATTAACTTCAAAATCATAAAGTCGACAATCAGAGCAAAGTTATAAGGCTTTAAAAGCGCAGAAATCGCATTTCAAGAAGACCAGACTCATTTCTCGAATACGTGGGACATGAAACTAGAAAATAAAAATAATTCAATTATCGAAAAAACAAAACCCGCTAATCGAAAATATATAACTCGGTTATCGAGAACGTAGAATACCGTTTTTGAAAACACAAAACTCGGATACAGAAAATACAGAGCTTGGTTATAAAAACATAAACTCGGTCATAGAAAACATTGAATTTTATTATTGTAAACCCAGAACTAAGTTATAGAAAACACAAAACTAGATTATCCAAGCGCTGTTAAACACAGCATTCAGTTAAAC
>NW_013690918.1:0-918 GCF_000517525.1 Limulus polyphemus | reverse complement strand
GCTGACGCAACAATATTAAGATTTTCAGCATGACCTCGGTCCCTGGGACCGACCTTGTAATCATTTTGTACTTGTTATAGTTTTCATGCTTTAAATTTTAAACTAATAAGCATATGTTAACGAAATTTGGCAGATTATCAGTAAACATTGTAATGCTTTCATACACAAAATATCAAAATTAAATTTCGAGCACCCTAAATACAACCTACCTCCTTGAAATCTCGATTCAAAAGAAAGAGATGGTATTTTAAGAATTTAAAATGGCTAAGAAAGCCACTAGGGGGACATTCTGAGCTCTTGATTGGTTATTCATGTCATACATAGAAGTGTATATAAGGGAGAGTTTCCTAAAATGGAAAGAGGTAAGAAGGATGCTACTGTGTTTGATTCAGTACATGAACGATATCTTAGCAAATAGAAGAGAGGTTCTTACTTTATATTCTAACTTGTCAATATTGGTAATTTGAGTTCCTAACTCGTACCAAACTATAGACTTTGTATTTTGACATCATAAACATGTAATTTGAAACAGTGCTGCATTTAACATACCACGTGACACACAAAAATCGACGTTTAACTGTTTTTTATATTTACTTTTAAATTAAGAAATTGAGTAATGTAAAATGATAAAATTTGAATTATAATCTACAGTTTGATATCAAACTCGTTGACATAAATTCATGAAATAGTAGTTTAATAAAATTTTGAATGCCAGTCAACAAACACGATGACATTGGCTTTTCACCCGTGTCCCATCTTAAAAGTGTTAAGCTGCAGCTGGAGATTGTCATGGATATTTGTTTAAGAATGTAATGAACATTTATAGTTTCTGTGTAACTAAATTCTCTACATATAATGCACAGCTATGGGCAAATATACAACTAGAATAAAACATACCCCCCCCCCCCACACACACAC
>NW_013690917.1:0-919 GCF_000517525.1 Limulus polyphemus | reverse complement strand
TACTATCGACTTCATGTACTCCATCACCTACTATAGACTTATTGTACTCCATCATCACCTACTATAGACTTATTGTACTCCATCATCACCTACTACAGACTTATTGTACTCCATCATCACCTACTATAGACTTATTGTACTCCATCATCTTCCATCCTCTTGGTTTCACTTTGAAAATATATTTTAACTTGGATATTGGAAGAAACGAGGGTTGTATTTTGTAATATTTTAACTTGGATATTGGAAGAAACGAGGGTTGTATTTTGTAATATTTTAACTTGGATATTGGATGAAACGAGGGTTGCATCTTGTAATATTTTAACTTGGATATTGGAAGAAACGAGGGTTGCATCTTGTAATATTTTAACTTGGATATTGGAAGAAACGAGGGTTGCATCTTGTAATATTTTAACTTGGATATTGGAAGAAACGAGGGTTGCATCTTGTAATATTTTAACTTGGATATGTAATAATTCTAATGGTAGGTTTGCTTTAAGTAACAACGAGGTAAAAGCTAATGTTCTCACACACGAGATTTAACCTGAAGCGATGCAGAGGTAAGTTTGAGGACTCATGACGCTAAAATCCGAGGTTCGATTTCCCGCAGTTGACACAGAAAACAAACTTATGAAGTCGAAACAAATAAAAAAATCAAAGAATTTAAAAAAACTTCATCTTTCTAATTATATAAAACTGATTTCGTAATATCAATACAAAACCAGCACATAGCTTAAAATCGTTAACCCTAAAATAGTGAGTCGTTCGTAAGAAAATTGCCATATTTTGGTGGATACATTAAACAAGAGATAATCGTCTAGAAAGCCTCTCAAATTCAAATTTAGGGTGTGATCACTTGCTTTAGAAACGCTCCCGAAGTGTTGTTTTGGTGAAAAGTCTTCCCACAGTAAGGCTACTGTAC
>NW_013690916.1:0-919 GCF_000517525.1 Limulus polyphemus | reverse complement strand
AGCCAGGTATACTCTTCACCCATGTATTGTACAAAAGTGGAAATTGTTAGGTGTAGAATGGCTAAGGTGCGGCGAACCTACTTGGTAAGTCAACTACATCCAAAACCTCCTCGTGGGGTACCCTACATCTATGCAGAGGTGGGATGAGTATCATACCATCTTCACCTCGAACCCAAGAATCAGGGATTTCTGGGTATGCCATGAGGATTATCATTGTTCTATCGATCTGAGAATAGACATCCAGTATCGAAAGGATTTCTATCACATGTAATCAACTCCCTCAACACTGGCATAGGCCAGCACTATCCAAAGGCAAAAACATCATTGTATGAAGAGAAGGAGGTACAGTTAAGGAGAGCACTGGAACAATCCCATGTACTACCATTGTGACTAAAGATACAGAGAGAGCAACTGAGGGAGGAAGATAGAAAACCTGTACTCGTGGGAGGACTTATTGATTGGTTCACTCTAATCCAAAATCTCTATGCATGGAACTGACTTCCACGTGAAGGTAGGATGAGGTCTCCCAATCAAAGGGGTGAACTACAATTGTGATGGCTCAACTTCAGTATGTATGTATGTAAAATGTATCAGGAGGCCATGTCATCCATTAAGGTGATGGCTAAACTCCTTTGGTTGTGTAAATAGTAACAGAAGGCCACATCAACCAGTAAGGTGACAGCTCAACTCCAGCAATTATGTAATAGGTATCAGGAGGCCACGTCAACCAGAATGTGGCAGCTCATCTCCAGTGGTTGTGGAAATGTTAATAGCAGGCCACTTCATCTGTGAAGGTGATGGCTCATCTCCAGTAGCTGTGGAAATGTTAATAGCAGGCCACTTCATCTGTGAAGGTGATGGCTCATCTCCAGTAGCTGTGGAAATGTTAATAGCAGGCCACTTCATCTGTGAAGGTGAT
>NW_013690915.1:0-919 GCF_000517525.1 Limulus polyphemus | reverse complement strand
ATGTTTCAGATATACCAAACTGAATAGAATATGTTTCAAATATACCAAACAGAGTAGAATCTGTTTCAGATATACCAAACAGAACAGAATATGTTTCAGATATACCAAACAGAATAGAATCTGTTTCAGATATACCAAACAGAACAGAATATGTTTCAAATATACCAAACAGAATAGAATCATACCAAACAGAATAGAATCTGTTTCAGATATACCAAACAGAACAGAATATGTTTCAAATATACCAAACAGAATAGAATCTGTTTCAGATATACCAAACAAAGTAGAATCTGTTTCAGATATACCAAACAAAATAGAATCTGTTTCAATTGATTTTAGACGTACCACGTGGTTAACTAGCTTTGTGTACGTACAGTATACAGAGACCAGTTACAGTTCTGGTGTATACCTGCAACAATGAAACTGATTTACTGTAGCACCACGTGAGCTGACAGGATCCTGTGATGATGAAATCGATTGCTAAGCAATTTTAAGTCAACTGAGCTTAGAATGAACAAATACAAAAATAGAAACTTATTATGCAGGTTGGAAACGGGCTTTATAACCCACGCCCTGAACTCTGAATTATTGGAGTTCACAATGAATGTTCATTTCATTCAGACGAGACGATTTCGTTATAAATAGTCTAATTTTGGAACTGCTGGACCTAGTTCATTTGTTATTTAATATATAATGAGATATAAAACTTTAAGATCCCTATTTATATCAGAAATATGTCATTAAAAAGAACACAAGGCAGATGGAAAACATGAACCTCGTATGAAACAAGATTAACTGTTAAAGTTCTGAATGAGTGTATACTGTACGTACACAAAGCTAGTTAACCACGTGGTACGTCTAAAATCAATTGAAACAGATTCTATTGTCAGCTCACGTGGTACTACAGTAAATCAGTTTC
>NW_013690914.1:0-919 GCF_000517525.1 Limulus polyphemus | reverse complement strand
TGGCCATGCCGGGCCCAGAACATGTGATTTACATTTAAGTAATCAGCACATAGGTAGGACTTAAATCTTTCTTCATCTGCATTAATGGTATGGACTTTCACTTATTTGTTTTTAGTTGCATAGAATAGACATTTTTCTTTCATTGGACATAATTTTTATGTGGAAAATCATTTAAATGGGGCCTAAATTGAACAGAGACACGATATGATGAAAGTCTGAGGAGCAGATAACTACAAAGTTCTTGAAATTGTTTTAATAAATAAGGATTTCTTGTTATAAATGAAACATATTACAAACACATGAAACATCACAGATTCTGAAATTATTTAGTCTCATAAGTTATCATTTATCTGATCATGTATTATAGAATTTATAGATCTCGTAATGTATTACATTCACTTTTACAATATATTATGTCAAACATTGCAATTAAAGATCTGAACAGTTTTACATAGTAAGACACCTTTGCCTTTTCAATCATCTGCCAGTTCAATTTAAGAAGTTCAAACAATATTTTGAGATTAGTTTACTGTCTGTCAATCAGCCAGTTGAAAGGAACCTCACACACCAATTTCATTTTAGCATAAACATTAGCATACAAGGGAATCTTGCTAGTACTATTACTTTGTCTCCAGCCCCAGCACTTACCCTCACTTCCATTCAAACACCAAGCTTTATACTGAGAAAGTGGGGATGCTAGTAATGTAGGAATTTTATTCTCCACATAAGGTCGAGACAGCTGAGTCTGCTGTGTGTTCATTAGCTGGATCAAATGATATGTTCACTTCCATCCTTATCTTGTTTGGTTCCTTTTGCCAAGTTCAGTAGACAGCCCTACATAGCTTTTTCTATTTAGTGATAATTGTTTTTCCTAATAATTGTATATAAACAATAAGAAACTATCATTTAAAAAATACAT
>NW_013690913.1:0-919 GCF_000517525.1 Limulus polyphemus | reverse complement strand
AGGAAGTTTCCATATTATCAGTAGGTTGCGGAAGGAAGTTTCCATATTATCAGTAGGTTGCGGAAGGAAGTTTCCATGTTATCAGTAGGTCGCGGAAGGAAGTTTCCTGGTGAGGAGATTAATATACGTCTCTAAAACTGTTAACAAAATAATAAAACTTAAAAGTAAATGCAGCATTAACTAAATTACATTGCCTTCTCAAGAAGTTTAGAAAAAAAAAAAAGTCAATTTGGATATTTTTAAAATTAATTTTCCGGTTTTCTTATTGTGTACAAATCTCCAAGTCTAACTTTTAATTTCACTCAACGCCAACCTCTAGTTATTTTATTTTTTGCTGTTGTTGTTGTTGTTGTTTATTTCACAGATTTGTCTCTCACAAAAAAAAAAAAAAATAAGGAGAGACTGGTTCGAATAGGACGTTTCTCGGATAACTTAGTTCAGTCAAAAATACAATTTACCAAGGGGAGGGGGGGGGATGGTTTCTGGTAGTCCTATAATTTATTCGAAAGCTTTATAACAATATGTGTTGATCTGTACATTTACTGATAAAAACGTCATCATCTTTGAGGGAGTTAATTTAAGAGATCAAATTATTCAAAACACAAAATAAAATGCAATAACTGAAATTTATTATGAAATGTCGTCGGTGAAGCAAACTTTAATTGTAGTTGTTAACTGTTCTATCATCTTGTACAGATCATGAAATATTTCCAGGCTTAGGAACGATGATTTCCGGGCAACGATTAGGATGCGTGATGCCTAATTGTAAAAATGAAAACATTCACGAGCTCGTACGCTGTGTACAACAAATCTTTATCGAGTCGGCACAAATGACCATGATACCTCCTCGGATCGCCTACCGGCTTAAACTGCCAGTGTGGAGAAGATTTGTCAAAGCGGCCGATAGGGCCTTGGAACT
>NW_013690912.1:0-919 GCF_000517525.1 Limulus polyphemus | reverse complement strand
AAGACCCATGTCGTTGGATTTCCTGAAGATCGTCATTATCTTTATGACTATAACAAGACCCATGTTGTTGAATTTTCTCAAGATCGTCATTATCTTTATGTCTATAGCAAGACCCATGTCGTTGGATTTCCTGAAGATCGTCATTATCTTTATGTCTATAGCAAGACCCATGTCGTTGAATTTTCTCAAGATCGTCATTATATTTATGTCTATAGCAAGACCCATGTCGTTGAATTTTCTCAAGATCGTCATTATCTTTATGTCTATAGCAAGACCCATGTCGTTGAATTTTCTCAAGATCGTCATTATCTTTATGACTATAGCAAGACCCATGTCGTTGACTTTTCTCAAGATCGTCATTATCTTTATTCGTAATAAGAATCACGTTCTAAGTTTGAATATTGATTTAAATTGACGTTCTCTTGTCATTGTACAAAATAAAAAAATAATTAAACTTCGCAGTATAGAAAAAGAGAATAAATTTATTTAAAATCGCGGTTTTAGATGTAATTAGATAGTGATAACCAGCCCGTTATTGAGGCAAACATTATGGTTATTGTGTAATAATAAAATATTGAAATTTAATTGTTCAGTGACTTTCGACGAAAGTTTAAACAGACAAACAAGCCAACAACACCTACTTCCCATTCTTAGACTTCCCCCTATCTACCAGAATAATAAGATTTAACTGTCAGTCTTATAGTGCATCCACGACCTCGAGACGAAAGTTTAAACAAACAAACAAGCCAACAACACCTACTTCCCATTCTTAGACTTCCCCTATCTACCAGAATAGTGAGATTTAACTGTCAGTCTTATAGTGCATCCACGGCCTCAAGACGAAAGTTTAAACAGACAAACAAGCCAACAACACCTACATCCCATTCTTAGACTTCCCCCTATCTACCAGATTAGTGGG
>NW_013690911.1:0-919 GCF_000517525.1 Limulus polyphemus | reverse complement strand
CTAGAATGATGTTTTAAAACTTTTCTAAAAGTTTCAACTCCAGATAGTGTCTTCCTCAGCAGTTTTTAAATGTTTTCGGTATCAATTCAGATTATTATGGGAATTACTTGTGTTGGCATGGCAACATAACATGGCAATGCTTGTACTCATAAAAGTTGTATCTCCAAGGGCTGTTTGTTAGATGAGTAATTATATTGTTATTGTACTTCCAGCTTTTTGAATCTCTTAAATTCTAGGTGGTTATTTTGTCTGTCTGGTATATAATTGCTGTATATGTGTTATTTGGACAATGTGTATATATTCCCTGGTAGCTAGTTGCCATATCTGTGTTATTTGGACAACATCTGTATATTCCCTGGTAGCTAGTTGCTGTATATGTGTTATTTGGACAATGTGTATATATTCTCTGAAAAATACATACAAGTATTGTACTTATTTCTGCCTTCTGATATTAAAATTTAGTATGCAACTTTTAATACTTGTGGTTCTTTTAGATCTGGATGTGGTTCAAAGGTTTTCACAGATTGATGTTAATGAAGAAATTGAAAAAGGAAAAGCAACCAAAGCACAGTTAGGTAAGTAAAACTTCTTCCATAAGACCAGTCTGAAAATAGACCAAAAAACTTCATGTCATTGGGTCAGGAAAAATGATGACATACCTTTGTTTAATATAAAATGTTTTGTTAATGTCTGAGACTCAGACCTGAGTGTTTCATCTTTAGATTCCCAAGAATCGTATAAGGATAGAATTGTAGAACTAGTTGTGCTTCAATTAGTCTCTCCAAAATTTTTTATGAAATATAAATGAAAGCAGTTATCCAAATTCAGTACGATAATAAATGTTTAATTCTTCTTGAGCACGTCTATTCTTTTAAATGTTTAATTCTTCTTGAGCACGTCTATTCTTTTAAATGTTTAA
>NW_013690910.1:0-919 GCF_000517525.1 Limulus polyphemus | reverse complement strand
GTAAGATTGTCTATGCTCTAATAATTTTTTCCGCCATCTCGTTGTGGATTGTTTGTAACATTGTTTGGATGAACAACAAGTAAACTGATAAACTTTATGTAATTTTGTGGTAACATATTTTAAAGTAAAACTAATGTTACAGACGACATCCTGGTTTAAGATTGTATGTGCAGTTACGCTCTCTGAAAAAGGGTACCTGGATGTTTCTTTGTTTGTTTACTAATTCACACAACATTTTTTACCGATATATAAGGCAATTTACAGACATTGGATACTTAGTAACTTGGTATATTAGCTGTTTGATAAAACGTTTTGTGCGTGTTAGAATATTCAAGGATTATCCTATAAATTTTTTAACATTATAATTTTTACTTTTTCATGTAATATTTCCTTTTCTTGTTATATCTACAATGCTTGTTAGATGTTAAATACTGAAAACTGATGATTTTGTTACTCTGCTGCCCTCCATCGGGTTAAACCTCATTTTAATCGTTATTATTTTTATTTGTTTTCGTATTTAATTATTCTGAATTTCATAAAGAAAGTCAAAACGTTCTAGGTGTCACAGAGTATATTGAATTTCTTTTCGATTTAAATAGTAATTTTAAGTAACAACTAACCAAACTTTGCATTGTACTATATGTCGTTCTTATATTATATTGTGGCTCCATCTAGTGTGTAAAAAATTCTTAATTGTTAAAATGGTAGCTGATAGGTCCATGTAATAGTGCGTAGGGACATTTTCTGTTTTGGGACTAATTTGTTAGTTACTGTTATGCTGAATTAATTAGAAGCTCGTATTTATCGTCGAGAGTTAGATACAAGAGAAAAGCGAAATAGGGGTAGGATCAGCTGGGCTAGAAGATAATGATAGGTAGATTAAAATATAGTGTATTAAATATTCTATTGTTAACTTAAC
>NW_013690909.1:0-919 GCF_000517525.1 Limulus polyphemus | reverse complement strand
AGATACCTATCAATGGTTATCTTCCCATCATTGTTCTCTTCCAACGCTTTATGAACTTCCAAAAATTCCAAGCTCGACATATTTCTACGACCTATTATATGTTATATTGATTCCCGACATACTTCTACGTTTGTGTTGTCGTAGGACAAGACTGGAAAGGACACCTTAATCACTTCAATCCACTTTTATAAGGTTTGTATTGTCGTAGGACAAGACTGGAAAGGACAGCTTAATCACTTCAATTATAAAAGTGGATACAAGTGATTAAGCTGTCCTTGCAAGTCTTGTCCTACGACAACACAAACCTTATAAAAGTGGATCGAAGTGATTAAGCTGTCCTTCCAAGTCTTGTCCCACACAACACAAACCTTATAAAAGTGGAGGATTTGTGTTGTGTAGGACAAGACTTGGAAGGACACCTTAATCACTTGTATCCACTTTTATAAGGTTTGTGTTGTCGTAGGACAAGCCTTTGAAGGACAGCTTAATCACTTCAATCCACTTTTATAAGATTTGTGTTGTCGTAGGACAAGACTTGGAAGGACACCTTAATCACTTCGATCCACTTTTATAAGATTTGTGTTGTCGTAGGACAAGACTTGGAAGGACAGCTTAATTACTTCAATCCACTTTTATAAGGTTTGTGTTGTCCTCAGACGATACCGAAGACGACAGTTTTATGAATTCTACCCACCTTTTCTATAAGGGCAAGAAAAGTGTCTCCATATTAGGCCCATGGAAATGCAAGAAAAGCATCAACAAAGTAATGACATTGTGGCATTACATACTCATAAGTAATGACATTGTGGCCGGTACATACTCATAAGTAATGACATTGTGGCCGGTACATACCCATAAGTAATGACATTGTGGCCGGTACATACTCATAAGTAATGACATTGTGACCCGTACATACTAA
>NW_013690908.1:0-919 GCF_000517525.1 Limulus polyphemus | reverse complement strand
GTCTACGTCAGTTTATATGTTATTTAAATATATAGTAATACATAATATCTACATCATTTTCTTTTAAAATAGCTTTTAAGTTGAAGCGTTTTGTATCAATGAAATAAGTATTTCCAAATTCGTTTTAACATATTTATTTTTTGGTTAACTTTATCGAGTCAATTTTAGAAAAATATTTTTTCCTGTTAAGGAAACGTCTCGTA
This sequence comes from Limulus polyphemus, assembly GCF_000517525.1. Lineage (NCBI taxonomy): Eukaryota > Metazoa > Arthropoda > Merostomata > Xiphosura > Limulidae > Limulus > Limulus polyphemus. The sequence goes on along the minus strand of NW_013690908.1, from coordinate 716 downwards.
AAAAAAATTATCTTTTCTGTTACGTCTGCCTTTCTTAAAATGACATAGATCAGTTCTTTTTGTGACTTTATTCTCTTAATAATAACATTTATTAGAATAACTTTAATGAGTATCTATAGATAATTAGATGAATTATGTCAAACCAAGCGTGAGATTAGGCTTAATAACAATAAGCCGTTACCAAATTAATCTGTTAACAATTAAAACGTGTGTACACTGTTTGAATTTTAACTTCTTAACAAATGAAACTCTCTAGACGAAATGAAACTATACAGTATAACGGTACACTTAAATATATAAATATCCAGTGAATTTAATTACCTCATTAATCAGTCAGTAATTATAGGAAAAATTCAAATTTAACAGTAATTGTATAAAACAAACATTAAGAGCAAACTAAGTTCCAAATGAACCAACTGTTGACGTACATAATATTTCAAACAAGAAGAATCAGTTAGATTAGAGCCGTACACGTGCTGTAGCTGAAAACGTGCATAAGATTCTTGCTACCAGTATAATATTAGGATTATAATCGTTGATCCCAGATGTCTTTAAACCTAAAACAATCCATGACTTATTAGTGTAAAAAAAGTTCCATCCGAAGATGTCTTGAAACCTAAAACAATCCATGACTTATTAGTGTAAAAAGTTCCATCCGAAGATGTCTTGAAACCTAAAACAATCCATGACTTATTAGTGTAAAAAAGTTCCATCGG
>NW_013690907.1:0-919 GCF_000517525.1 Limulus polyphemus | reverse complement strand
AAGGAAAGACAATGTTTACAACACTGTATGGATTGTTAGAAATTGAATATAATAGCAATGGGAGCACAGAACGCCTCTGTTACTTTCAAAAGACGATGGATAACATATTATGCGGGCTAGAAGATTTAGTTATAGTGTATATAATAATATTGTTATACATACGGTTGAGTAGAGTGAATATATTTAGTTGATAATGGAAATGTTAGAAATATTTCAAAGAGCAGGTTTAATATCAAAAACAGTGACATATGAATTCGGAGCAAAGAGTATATAATATCTTGGTCATATGATAAGTAATTAATTGCTCCAAAAGAAGCAAAAGTTAAAGCTATTAAAGACCATTAATGACAAATCACGTATATGCCACGGAGGTAGACTGGTAAATTGTACTTTGCCCACTGCAACTCGTTTGTGGACACTATAAGTGAGTTATATAGCAACGTGCATCAACAACATTGATGCTCATCTCCGTGGTTCACTCTATAGACAACATAAGGCTCAGTGGCAAATTTCTAAATGCAGCTGCAAGCTCAGCTGACATTGTCAGTAGTACCTGATGGACCAGGCCATGGTTCAGTTATCTCAAGGGGTTATTGGAGTGTGAAGCTCAGTCTGTTAAACGAAGTTTTTAACATTGTTTAATAAAAGAGTCCTTCAAGTTAATAATGATTCCTCCGTCCTCACCTTCAGATCAATCTGATTCTCTTCCTCTCTGCTAAAGTTCTTACCAGAACACAAACAGGAAACTCTTGGATTACTTCTCACAAAAAACACAAGAGAAAATTAACCTTAAAGAATTAAAGACACAATTTATTTCCAATTGCACAACGACTAAATTCTGGTCGACAGCCCCAATATTCTTATTCAGTCGAGGTAATTTGTGCAATTCAAGGATATGCCTGCACCTAGATATCCAGTC
>NW_013690906.1:0-919 GCF_000517525.1 Limulus polyphemus | reverse complement strand
CAATGTGGAACGGTGGGATCAGTATTAAGTCAATGTGGAACGGTGGGATCAGTATTAAGTCAATGTGGAACGGTGGGATCAGTATTAAGTCAATGTGGAACGGTGGGATCAATATTAAGTCAATGTGGAACGGTACGTATTACATATTTAATAAAATAAGTAATATTAACAAGTGAGAGCGGAAATAATTATAGTTTGTTTAATGAAGGTAAATTATAGGATTAATCACAATAACAAGATATGACCATACCAAACAAATAACATAATATTCAACAAATCAAACAAATAACATAATATTCAACAAATCAAACAAATATCATAATATCCAACATACCAAACAAATAACATAATATCCAACATACCAAACAAATAACATAATATCCAACATACCAAACAAATAATATAATATCCACATATCAAACGAATAACATAATATCCACATACCAAACAAATAACATAATATCCAACAGATCAAACGAATAACATAATATCCAACATACCAAACAAATAACATAATATCCAACAGATCAAACAAATAACATAATATCCAACATACCAAACAAATAATATAATATCCACATATCAAACGAATAACATAATATCCACATACCAAACAAATAATATAATATCCACATATCAAACGAATAACATAATATCCACATACCAAACAAATAATATAATATCCACATATCAAACGAATACCAGAAAAAGATATCGGTATCCCAAACAAGTAACATAATATCCAACATACCAAACAAATAACATAATATCCAACATACTAAACAAATAACATAATATCCAACATACCAAACAAATAATATAATATCCACATATCAAACGAATAACATAATATCCACATACCAAACAAATAACATAATATCCAACATACCAAACAAATAACATAATATCCAACATATCA
>NW_013690905.1:0-919 GCF_000517525.1 Limulus polyphemus | reverse complement strand
GTCAGCTGAGAACCTAGTTAACATATATGGTAGAATCAGTCAGCTGAGAACCTAGTTAACATATACTGTAGAATCTTTGAACAAGTATTTTTGTTGTCGTTTTTTGTCCCTACCTTGTGTCTTAAACTGACTGATATTTGACATTTTGTGTAGTTCCTGTTAAAAAGAAACTTTTTTTTAGTTTAGAACAGAGAAACGAACGAAGTAATAATGACGACTCATTCGTGCTAGAGCACAAAACAATTGTGGAGTTTGTCCCTGGAGAAAAACGATAACCCAATTACGCTGGTAATCCTAACCTACTGGATTTTATTATCTTGAACTTCGAGTAGTCGCCTGGCTTGTTAGTTGTAGACTTTTTACAGAGCTCTGTCTAAGGATGTGTCAGATAGGTCCTCTTCTCGTCAATTCAAAATACGTTTGAAAAGTTCATTATGTCAGTCTCCAGGTTAGAAAAAGTACAAATACGTGCCAAATGAGCAACCCTAGTTTTTCGTTTCTTTCTACATGAGTAGTAAGTCTTGTTACGTATTTTTCACAATATAATATACAGAAAGTAACTAGTAGTAAGATAATTTAAATACAACTGTACTGAAGTAGTTTTTGTTTTGTTTTTTACACCTAAAGTTTTAAAATCGTGCTGCGTAAATGATAAAAAAATTCACATAAAGTTTCATTTTTTTATCTGCATTAATATCGTTATTTATTTAGTTTGTGTTGTTTGGATTTCGCACGAAGCTATACGAGGGCTGTCTGCGCTAGCCATCCCTAATTTAGCAGTGAAAGACTAGAGGGATGGCAGATAGTCATTACCATTCTTGGGTTACAATTATGATATAATAATTAATTATACTGGTGGATTTGTTTGTTTGGAAGTTCGAGCAAACCTACTCGAGAGCCATCTCCCTAATTCAGCAGT
>NW_013690904.1:0-919 GCF_000517525.1 Limulus polyphemus | reverse complement strand
CCCTAAATAATATATATAAATAATCATATCCACCCTAAATAATATATAAATAATCTTATCCATATTTATTTTCATCTTATTTCGAAAGTTTTTAAAACAATGCCACAATGGACTATCTACTGTGTCCACCGTGGGGAATCGATCCCAGGATTTTAGCGTTGTAAGTCCGTAAATTTGTCTCCCCGGTGGGATAGCAAATAAATGCAGCCTTCAGATATGCTGTGTTTGGACTATATGTATTTCTCTGTACTATCAGCACTGTGTAAATGGATTAATGAAGTGTCGTTTGTGACGTAAATATAAAATTATTATAAATAAATGTGTTTTAGTTTTCGTATTGTTTCTTTTTCTTGACATTTTCTGTTCGATCCTAAAAATTTTTTTTCTCATAAAACATATTTATTTTGTGTTTTATATACTAAACAACCTATCGTTAACTTGTATCTGGTGTTAGTATCTTGCAGTGAGCTTGCTTTCTGTACAAACTTTATATGTCATACTTCAGAGCACGTGGTTTGTGAAGACGAGTTCAAGTACGCCATGTTGGCTAACAACTGCTTGTGTCCAGGTACATCTACTCTCGTTACCCTTCTCCTACATACGTCACGTGGGCAGTAAGTCACAAAGTTATTATATATATACTTATTTTTAGATCAGAAGTCACTCTAAATGGTCTGAACTTTTAAGACCAATAAATGTTTAAGTGATTAGGTTCTTTAATTGACATTAATCAGTGTTAACTTATTCAAGCTAGCTGCTTATAACAATTTCCTTCCCTCATTTGATACTGAAACAAAATAAATACTTTTAACAATCAAAGTGAAGATTAACAGAAATGTCAGATAAATTATATTTCATTATCTTGTCACCAGTTGATACGGTAAATACTTTTTCATTTTAAAGGTATTAATATTAAATA
>NW_013690903.1:0-919 GCF_000517525.1 Limulus polyphemus | reverse complement strand
CTGCAGACAGCAAAATGCTCTAGCCCACAACGTCCCACATCTTTACCACCCCCACATCTGCTCTTTTTATTTCTTAAGCGTGTCACGCCGGCGACGTTGGGGTTAAACTAGATAGACGGTGTACCCCCTTGGGGTCTTACTTCCGTCAGTACCTTAAAAAAAACAGGGCACATTATCCAACCTATGATTTGTGCCCCGGTTTTTTCTGTTTGTATTGTGGCTGCATTTATTTTAGTTTTGCCATGTTATTGTTGTTGTTTTTTTTCCATAATATTAAATTATATTTCATGTAAGGTTTGGATATTCTGCGTAAAATTCGCGCTCTCCTTCATTTTAATGTATTCTTTTTTGTTTTTAATTTGTAGCTTTCCTAAAGATATGTATATATATATATATAACTTGTTAGTCATACTCTAGATAATTCCAAATGTATCGAGACTAATGAAACTTTCAAGCAAAAATAAAATAAAAACAACCAACAAGATAATGCACACTTTTAACGTTCAACGTCTACTCTAAGCTTTTCAACTAAACTGTGAATTTGGCAAAGTGACGAGGCCCAGTATTTAGCGTGCCGGGTTGTGGATCCGGCGTTGTACGTTTCTCAACCCACCACCAACGCTTTGGAACCGTTGGGGCGTTATAAGAGTGACAGTCAAATCCCACTATTCGATTAAAGTGACGCAAATAACCCTTATAATAACTTTACGTGAAATTCGGCAAAAATAGATTCATTCGTCTGTTGTGCACGTTCTTATAGAGTGTCCAACGTTAGACAGTCAGCAAGATTTATAATAACAACGTTTTGATTATTAGTCAACCGAACAACATTCATCATAACAGAAACCTAAACCTAATCGTTTTAATAAATGATACATATTACTAATTTTTGAGAAGTGGAGATTTTCTGTTTGTTTTC
>NW_013690902.1:0-919 GCF_000517525.1 Limulus polyphemus | reverse complement strand
CTATCTCACTTTATAGCTTCACAGACACTATCTCACTTGATAACTTCACAGATACTATCTCACTTTATAGCTTCACAGACACTATTTCACTTTATAGCTTCACAGACACTATCTCACTTGATAACTTCACAGACACTATCTCACTTTATAGCTTCACAGACACTATCTCACTTGATAACTTCACAGATACTATCTCACTTTATAGCTTCACAGACACTATTTCACTATATAACTTCACAGACACTTTACCTTCCATTTGATTTTTTGAGAATTGTCATGGAGCCAACACTGTTCTTCTCGATTTATAACCATCTGTAACGTATAAAAAGGTGGCAATTTAATAAGAAATATTATTGATAAATACAGAGTATATTTAAAACAGGAAAATTTATAAGAATAAATAAAAATATGTAAATTCATAACTGCATGTTTCTTTTTAGTTCTCTGAAACTTATTCTATGATTACAACAGGATATTAAATACATTTATCTGTCCATCAAAATGAATCATATAAAACTTACTGTATGATTACAACAGGATATTAAATACATTTATCTTCCATCAAAATGAATCATATAAAACTTACTGTATGATTACAACAGGATATTAAATACATTTATCTGTCATCAAAATGAATCATATAAAACTTACTGTATGATTACAACAGGATATTAAATACATTTATCTGTCTGTCAAAATGAATCATATAAAACTTACTGTATGATTACAACAGGATATTAAATACATTTATCTGTCTGTCAAAATGAATCATATAAACTTATTATATGATTACTACAGGATATTATCTGTCCATCAAAATGAATCATATAAAACTTATTGTATGATTACAACAGGATATTAAATACATTTATCTGTCCGTCAAAATGAATCATATAAAACTTACTGTATGATTACAACA